>NC_091345.1:17256056-17483082 GCF_038502225.1 Cherax quadricarinatus
TCTGTTGTTGACCTCTGTTGTTGGAGCCCTCTGTCGGAGACCTCTTTTTGGAGACCTTTGTGTTGGGGACCTCTTTTGTTGGAGACCTCCTTTGTTGGAAACCTCTATTTTGGAGACCTCTGTTGTTGGAGACCTCTGTTTTGGAGGCCTCTGTTTTTGGAAACCTCTGTTTGGAATCCCCCTTTCTGGGGATCCCATTTGTTAATCTCTTCAGTAGCCTCTTTCAGAAGTTCTTTTATAAGCTACTCTTTGAACCCCCTTCTGTGAACTACTCTCCGAATCCTTCTTGAAAATCCCCTTATAAAACCCCCCTTTAATGCCCGTTTTTTGGGATTTGTTTTCGAGTGGCCATGGAAGCTCTCGGCAACAGGAAGAGACATAAAACACCTTAATTACCTCTTTCCTTATTTTCTTGAAGATTTAACCAGGACAAAATGTAACTTCTTTCTGCCTGGCTTTCAATGTCTCCTCTGCTTATAGGGATTATTTTTTATACCATTAACGTAATGGATTACTTTTTTTCAGGGGCGTTCCTCGACTGTGTAAAGCAGGGAGGGAGGTGACAGGAGAGGAAGGGGAAAGTAGGCAGGTGGGAGAGAAGGACAGAGGATATGGAATTACGCTAGAAGGATAAGGAAATGTATAACAGGATCACATCTGTGGTCTGATTGTCAATTCCGATGCTTATGGTGTGTGGGGGGCCTGGGGTGTCACATTTTCCACAGGTGCCCCTCTCCCCGAGGCCTGGTCTGGGACCCGGGACGCATGGGTGCTTGACCCCCCGAAAATCGTCTCCGGGTAAAATCCGCATTACCCCCGCAGTTCTTTTCCCCAAAAGCTCAAGAAGAAAAAAGTGCTTCTCAACTCTGTCCAGTTTTCAGGAGCTTGGAAAATATAAAGCCTTAAGAGCGCCGCGGGCACAGGAAGAAACAGGAAATTAACATCTACTGCGCATTATATACATATTTTCCTTCCATTAACTATGAAAATTATTTGGTTTCTATCTCCTTGTGAAACGGTCAACGATCTTACGAATCCTTGAAGAGGAAAACTGATGATATACTCTTGTGTCCATGTTTTTTTTTTTCTATCCGTTTTGGAGTTAAGTAGAAAATCGTCCACTGACTGACTGGCTTCAGTGGACAGTGTCACTAGTTGGACTGCTTCAGTGGACAGTGTCACTAGTTGGACTGCTTCAGTGGACAGTGTCACTAGTTGGACTGCTTCAGTGGACAGTGTCACTAGTTGGACTGCTTCAGTGGACAGTGTCACTAGTTGGACTGCTTCAGTGGACAGTGTCACTAGTTGGACTGCTTCAGTGGACAGTCTCACTAGCTGCACTGCTTCAGTGGACAGTCTCGCTAGCTGGACTGCTTCAGTGGACAGTCTCGCTAGCTGGACTGCTTCAGTGGACAGTCTCACTAGCTGAACTGCTTCAGTGGACAGTCTCGCTAGCTGGACTGCTTCAGTGGACAGTCTCGCTAGCTGGACTGCTTCAGTGGTCAGTCTCGCTAGCTGGACTGCTTCAGTGGACCTCTCCCACTTTTAATGTAATATACTCCTTTTCTCCTACATACTCTAAACTGAGCCTCGCTCTTCTCATAAAAACTCTATATAGCTTTCAACAACTTACAAACAATTCCCTATATCTGCAACACAAACCAAATCACTCCTCCAGCCACCTTATCCTGTCTTAACCAAATCACTCCTCCAGCCACCTTATCCTGTCTTTTTTAAATTCACAAGTGCAACAAGCAATTCTGCTTCATTGCCTAAATACTGCTTAATTATATGCTTGAATGCAAATACTAGATCCACACATTTCTCTTTCTAATTCCAGATTGTTCTTCTGCAATCTTACGATCTGATTTCCCACAACTCTTTCGAAAACAGTTCTTTTATACGCATTATGTTGTATACTCTACGAATTTATTTCCCTATAATTCCTACCAGTCCCTATAATTTAATTTTCTTTAAACAAATGAACCTTCCATGCTCTTTGGCATTCATTAGGTTCCGTTCCTTCTTTCATACAAACATTAAACAAACGCGACAAACATTCCAGTACTTTATCCTCCCCCTCTCAGTATATCAGTCTTAATCCATCTACACTCGCCCTTCTTCGTACTTGCAACCTACCTCAGTCACTTCCTCCATGATCCTGGTCCTCCTCTTATACTGAGTTTCATTCCTCCTTTCTTCCTCAAGATTAAAACTTCTCCCAAAATTTCATTTCCATTTAAGAACTGCGCAAAATATTTTATCCATCTCACCTCCAACATCTTAGTGCTTTTAATATTAACCACGTCAGATTGTTCCACTGAATTTCTCACCTGTCTTATCTCTGCAAAACTGTAGAACATCCTAAGCAAAATTTGCTAATAATGACTCACCCATTCTTTTATTTGCTGCTTTTCACTTCTCATTTAAGCTCTTTTTCTTCACAATGTGTTCCTCCTCCTTCCTCACATCATTTTATAATGTAACAAAAATAATAAAAGGACTCAAACTTTATTACAAGACCATTTTTACTCTTATCGTTCTACCAATCATTGTACTTCCCTCTTGGACCTTTTATTTGTACTCGCATGGTACTTTGCAGGGATCGATCTTCAATTTGTATACATATCTACTTGTCTTCATGTGCGTGAGCATGTATACGTACGGAAAGCACGACACGTACAAGTGATATACTCACTTCCTCGCGAAGTAGGCGATCGTTCCTCATGAATTTTATCATCATCCAATTATCGCCTGGGCTCAGTTTTCAACACCCACTCAGCTTAGCAGGGATTGGTGGGTAAGTTCCTGACCTATCCACCAGTCCCGGCGCTCAGGGCTCCTCATCCACCAATCCTGCTGCTCGATTCAAAAAACAAATGAGCCAGTTGGCGTGCCGCGCGCGCAAAAGAAGGGGGGAATACGGCTAGAGGGTCCAATTTTAGATAAACCCTTCACCTCTCCATCGGCCTTAGCGTGAGCGCCGACTATCTCCCACTACCCTATTATTAACGACATGCGACACCTTCCACTCCTCGGGATTACGGGCCATTGCTGTCTTCTTCCGGGAATTTGGGGAATATATGTGACGGGCCGCCATTACGTCGCTGTTAATATCTGCCACCGGATAGTTCCTTCCTCATAATTCCATGAGTGGGCTGCCGAGAGAGCGTGAAGACGTAACAATCTTGATACTTTCTCACTGCTTTGTAACTTCTTACCTTCTAGAACATCTTGTAGGATGTAGAATGTTCTGAAACACTCCTGATATTCTCCCAGTCTTGTAACTTCTCATCAAAAGTTTTTTTTTGCAGGTGATACCATTCAAGAGAGGGGGAAGGGGTGCTTAGAGGCCGGTGAAGGACCCTTCTTCCTTGATATTGGATATAATGCTTCTCAAGATGCATCAGCCAATGTGTTTTGAATAAGTTAAGAAGATGCACAATAAGACATTTCGAAGAATAAATACCACACTTTTAAAAATATAATTGGTAAAAATAGGCACCTACTCGAATAACAATCCCATCCTTCCTCTACTATACACTAGTGTTAAAAGTTTGAGACCGATCAGACTAGGCTTTCTTAAATATTGACGAAAATCAAAACCGGCACTGCCAATAGTTTCATGAAAAAAAAAATTCATAGTAACAATACACGAACACTCAAAATCTGAAGCCGATCGTATGAGGCTTTCTCAAATTATAAACGAAAACCTTTGAAGAGGAAAAGAAAATCAGGCAACCAATGTAAGATTCCCATTCTGGGAAAACTAATTAAAACACAAGACAGATGAAATGTAGCTAAGACAACAGGAAAAATATTTAAGAACATAAAAACGAAGGATCACTGCAGTAGGCCTACTGGTTCATGCAAGACAAGTTCAACTCACGCCCAACGTTATCACTATTACTTTTAAAACGGTGATAAGGATTATGATGATGTAAAAAGGACATATTAGCAACACTTCGACAAGTAGCTATAATAGTAGTAGTAGTAGTATAAATAAGTCACCATACCACTCGTGGTACCTTGGGATCGCAATAATCAAAGGACCCAGGTTCAATCCTGAGCGCCTGGAGACAAGGGCAAGTCTCCGTGTGTGCTTGTTAATCTAGCAATACATAGTTACTTGTGTGTTATCCCATTGTTATGGTGATATTTTTTTTTTATTCGCCGGTATTCTCCCGGCCCGGGTCTTTTCCAAGTAGTGGTGACCCGGCCTTGGCTCCCTATCTTGGGAGTGTCTCGAGACTTAAGTCTCCCATGGGAGGAGGTACAAGTACCCCCTCATCTTTGGGACCAACTGTCCCCAGGCCTAGCCACATTCCCCGCCCTCACAGGGCTCGTAGAGAGAAGCTAGGCCTCTGGTCTGCCATCTGCCCGTCCCAAAGGGGCTCGTGGGGATGGCAGTCTTGTGAGCTGCAGGTGGTAGCAAGCTCAGGCCTTCTCGAGACTTAAGTCTATATGGTGATATCCTAGAGAGGACTGGGATTTGAAATGAGCTGATGTACAATAGCTCCCAGCGTCTGAATTAGCTGAGGTACGATGACAGCTCTTAGTTTTAAAGTTAGATGAGGCAGAATAACAGCTCTTAGTCTGAAAGTTAACTGAGGTCAGATAACAGTTCTTTGGAAGTTAGATGAGGCAGGATAACAGTTGGAGAACAACTCTTAGTCTGCAAATTAGTTAAGATAGCAGCTATTAGCCTGTAAGTTTGCTGAGGGAGGATAACAACTCTCAGACCGTAAATTCAACCGTAAAATAAAAAGCGCCCACAAAGGCAGCAGCCTAACAAGGTATTGGCTGCCCCAGGAAAAACTTTTCATAACCCCCCCGAGATGATTTATGTTTGTCATATTTCAGGCAGCCAACGACAAGCGTCTCTCCCACTAACGACAAGTACCTCTCATATTTTCACCACCTATAGAGTTTTTCAAACTTTGCTAATCACATTTTTCAAGGATAGATTTTTTCCTGCTAGGCTTAATGACTCTTCGGAATCTTATTTTATGAGTATTATTATTATTATAATCAACAGCAAGCGCTAAACCTAATAGGGTCAAACAGCATTTTTTTATGAGTAGACACGAATATTATTAATTAGCGACTGTCGTAGTAGGTAATTCAAAGAGTATCCTATACACAACTTTCTATACTTCAGTGAAAACTAATATATTAACTATTCATAGTTACTCATAAAAAAAACAATCGAAATTAAGCGACCATTTGATTTTTTTTAATTATAAGAAACAAATTATTGAAGGTGGGAGATCACTAGCATAACTCTGCTCCTGTAGCTACAAATAGATAACTGCAAATAGATAATTACGTTAAAACGGCTAAACATCTTGCAAGAAGGTAACAGTGATAAAATTACCAACATAAATGCTTGGTAAATGGACACAGATGCAACTAATGTGACATTTTATTGTGGCATCTGTGACCATTTACCTAACAAATCTTGTAACGAAAAAAAAAAAACATGGTAGACTACAAAATTCTAAAGTACACACACACGTATGCTAAATATTTTACAGCATGCAGAAATTACCCAGATACCCAATACTGCCAAAATATTCATGGACCAATTTGAATAATGTCCACTCACAAAAATGCCGAAGGAATTAGATTATATATATATATATATATATATATATATATATATATATATATATATATATATATATATATATATATATATGTGTGTGTGTATATATATATATATATATATATATATATATATATATATATATATATATATACATATATATATATATATATATGTGTGTGTGTATATATATATATATATATATATATATATATATATATATATATATATATATATATATATATATATATACACACACACACACACACACATATATATATATAATGTCGTGCCGAATAGGCAGAACTTGCGATCTTGGCTTAAATAGCAACACTCATCTTGCCATATAGGACAAGCGAAAATTTGTGTATGGAATAATTTCGCCAAAATCATTCTTAACCTACCGAAAAAAATATATTTCATTGTGTTTGTTTAGTATTAAATTATTGTAAACAAATCTAAAATATATTTAGTTGGGCTAGGCTAAAATAAATTACTCTTGTTATAATAAGGTTAGGTAAGTTTTCTAAGATTCTTTTAGTGCAAAATTATAAATTTTTACATTAACATTAATGAAAAAAATATATCTTTAAACGTATAAGAGAAAATTTTAGAAAGGACTTAATTTTAAATGAGTTCTTGCTAATTGACCAGTTTTACATATTCGGCACGACATATATATATATATATATATATACATATATATATATATATATATATATATATATATATATATATATATATATATATATATATATATATATATATCGTGCCGAATAGGCAGAACTTGTGAACTTGGCTTAAATAGCGACGTTCATCTTGCCATATAGGACAAGTGAAAATTTGTGTATGCAATAATTTAACCAAAATCATTCTGAACCTAACGAAAAAAAATATATTTCACTGGGTTTGTTTAGTATTAAATTACTGTAAACAAATGTAAAATATATTTAGTTGGGTTAGGCTAAAATAAATTGCTCTTGTTATAACAAGGTTAGGTAAGTTTTCTAAGATTCTTTTGGTGCAAAATTAAACATTTTTACATCAACATAATGAAAAAATATATCTTTAAAAGTATAAGAGAAAATTTCAGAAAGGACTTAATTTTAAATGAGTTCTTACTAATTGACCAGTTTTACATATTCGGCACGACATACATATATATAAATATATATATATATATATATATATATAAATATATATATATATATATATATATATATATATATATATATATATATATGCAAGGAATTCGCGAGAGCAGGCGAAATATACACAAACACTGATCTCTAGCTGAAGAAGACTCGAACCTACGAACCTTAGGACAAGGTACGCAGTGCTTTACCAATCTACCCACACTGGACAATACCTTGGCGTGTAGCTTGCACTACACGTTTGATCCAAGGCAGCCAGCTTTCAGGGAGAAGGCTTACAGCTTTTCATCTCATCCCTGCATGCATCAGCCTTACTAGAGATTTTAACAATGCAAGGAATTCGCGAGATCAGGCGAAATATACCAAACACTGATCTCTGGCTGAAGGAGACTCTAGTAAGGCTGATGCATGCAGGGGATGAGATGAAAAGCTGGCTGCCTTGGATCAAACGTGTAGCGCAAGCTACACGCCAAGGTATTGTCCAGTGTGGGTAGATTGGTAAAGCACTGCATACCTTGTCCTAAGGTTCGTAGGTTCGAGTCTCCTTCAGCCAGAGATCAGTGTTTGTGTATATTTCGCCTGCTCTCGCGAATTCCTTGCATTGTTAAAATCTCTAGTAAGGCTGATGCATGCAGGGGATGAGATGAAAAACTGTAAGCCTTCTCCCTGAAAGCTGACTGCCTTGGATCAAACGTGTAGCGCAAGCTACACGCCAAGGTATTGTCCAGTGTGGGTAGATTGGTAAAGCACTGCGTACCTTGTCCTAAGGTTCGTAGGTTCGAGTCTCCTTCAGCCAGAGATCAGTGTCTGTGTATATTTCGCCTGCTCTCGCGAATTCCTTGCATTGTTAAAATCTCTAGTAAGGCTGATGCATGCAGGGGATGAGATGAAAAGCTGTAAGCCTTCTCCCTGAAAGCTGGCTGCCTTGGATCAAACGTGTAGCGCAAGCTACACGCCAAGATATTGTCCAGTGTGGGTAGATTGGTAAAGCACTGCGTACCTTGTCCTAAGGTTCGTAGGTTCGAGTCTCCTTCAGCCAGAGATCAGTGTTTGTGTATATTTCGCCTGCTCTCGCGAATTCCTTGCATTGTTAAAATCTCTAGTAAGGCTGATGCATGCAGGGGATGAGATGAAAAACTGTAAGACTTCTCCTTGAAAGCTGACTGCCTTGGATCAAACGTGTAGCGCAAGCTACACGCCAAGGTATTGTCCAGTGTGGGTAGATTGGTAAAGCACTGCGTACCTTGTCCTAAGGTTCGTAGGTTCGAGTCTCCTTCAGCCAGAGATCAGTGTTTGTGTATATTTCGCCTGCTCTCGCGAATTCCTTGCATTGTTAAAATCTCTAGTAAGGCTGATGCATGCAGGGGATGAGATGAAAAGCTGTAAGCCTTCTCCCTGAAAGCTGGCTGCCTTGGATCAAACGTGTAGCGCAAGCTACACGCCAAGGTATTAGTTAGTTAGTTAAAGATTAGCCGGTATTCTCCCGGCCCGGGCCTTTTCCAAGTGGTGGCCCGGCCTTGGCTCCCTCTTTAGGGAGTGTCTGAGACCTAAGTCTCCCATGGGAGGAGGCACAAGTACCTCCTCATCTTTGGGACCAATTGTCCCCAGGCCTAGCCACAAGCTAGGCCTCTCTGGTCTGCCATCCCCGCCCCAAGGGGGCAAATGGGAATGACAGTCTTATGAGCTAAAGGCTCGGGCTCAGGCACCTACCCTACCCTAGAAGGGTTAGGCTTGGTGTCGATGACGCCAAGGTATTGTCCAGTGTGGGTAGATTGGTAAAGCACTGCGTACCTTGTCCTAAGGTTCGTAGGTTCGAGTCTCCTTCAGCCAGAGATCAGTGTTTATATATATATATAGATATATATATATATATATATATATATATATATATATATATATATATATATATATATCGTGCCGAATAGGTAGAACTTGCGATCTTGGCTTAAATAGCAACGCTCATCTTGCCATATAGGACAAGTGAAAATTTGTGTATGTAATAATTTCGCCAAAACCATTTTGAACTTAACGAAAAAAATATATTTGATTGTGTTTGTTTAGTATTAAATTATTGTAAACGTATTTAAAATATATTTAGTTGGGTTAGGCTAAAATAAATTGCTCGTTATAATAAGGTTAGGTAAGTTTTCTAAGATTCTTTCGGTGCAAAATTAAAATTTCTTACATTAACATTAATGAAAAAAAATATATCTTTAAACCTATAAGAGAAAATTTCAGAAAGGACTTAATTTCAAATGAGTTCTTGCTAATTGACCAGTTTTACATATTCGGCACGACATATATATATATATATATATATATATATATATATATATATATATATATATATATATATATATATATATATATATATATATATATATAGTGGAGCAAGAAATATCGCCCGTCACCATATTCTATTTTCATCAACAAAATATTAAATTAGATTTACGTAGATCTTAAAACTACATGACCCTCTATTGAAGCTAACTAATAACTACACGACCGTATTTAAGCTACCTAAGAACCACACGACAATATTAAAGCTAACAACCACACGACAGTATTAGAGGTAACAACCACACGACAGTATTAAAGCTAAGAATCACACGACATTATTAATTCTAACAACCACACGGCAGTATTAAAGCTAACAACCACACGACAGTATTAAAGCTAACAACCAAACGACAATATTAAAGCTAACAACCACACGACAGTATTAAAGCTAACAACCACACGACAGTATTAAAGCTAACAACCACACGACAGTATTAAAGCTAACAACCACACGACAGTATTAAAGCTATTTAACAACCATACGACCGTATTAAAGCTATCTAACAACCACACAACAGTATTAAAGTTAACTCACGACCTCTACCAAAGCTATTTAATAAGATAGCTCTAATAACCACAATAGCTGTAATATAGTATCTCCCTGAATCATTAACCACGTAGTTGTAAAATAGCCACAATAACGTTTCTCTGATGAAAGAATAAAAATTAATAGGGCAGAAGGCGATTGATTAATAGGGCTCCCTCATTTTCCTTTGGAACAGAGTTTAGGGACAAGGGGTTATATATTTTCAGGGAAGAAGGTGGTAGAGAGAATGGGCAGGTGATTACAGAATTTATTAGGTAGAGAGCGTTGGGTCAAGGATTTTTTTTTTTATTTGGGAGTAGAAAATTTATTGGAAGGACAGACAGGAAGGACTGTAGGGGCAAGTGATTATATCTCCTTGGAGGGTACTAGAGAAACTTCTATAAATAACCGAGACGGCATTTATTTTCAATTATGTCTCTTTCTGTTCATTTTTACATATATTCTATAACTAAATCAAATATATAAAATAATGAAAATACGAAAACCTAGTAATATATAAAAAAATAAATAAAAATGTTCTTAAACCTTTTTCTGAAGGATGGATGGGGATGTAATTGTTGGGAAGGCCATTTAAATATTGATTTTGTATAGAAGACATTGCTGCCATTTCCAACATAGTCGATTGTATATATCCATATACAATTTTTTTCTTAAAGTTTCATTATCACAAATAACCCGAACATAGGAGAGAGAAGCCTCTGATGTTTCGATTCAACTAGAACTGTATATGGTCCAAGTGGGACCAAAATGTCGTCGTACGCTTCTCTCCGTGGGGGTTATTTGTGTATTGTTCCAGTCACGGTGTTGTGCCTTTTTGATCGTTCATTATCAATTTTGTATACTAGAGGCAGTGGAGTCATTCGTATGTTATGAGGAACGACGGACAGCTCTCATGTACACTAGAGGCAGTAGAGTCACTTGCTTGTTATGAGGAACAACGGAGAACTCTCATGTACACTAGAGGCAGTGGAGTCACTCATATGTTATGAGGAACGACGGAGAACTCATATATCTGGTGGAATTTTAATATATGATGGTCATAAAGGGTTACCTTATCTCTGGTGGGAATTTATATAATGACTAGACTATAGTCAACCACACTGAGCGATAACTGATAATAATAATAATGATGATGATGATGATGATTAATAATAATAATAATATAATTACTAGTACTACTGCTGCTGCTACAACTACTACTATTACTACTACTGCTACTGCTACAACAACTACTACTACTACTGCTGCTGCTGCTACTGCTACAACAACTACTACTACTATTACAATTACTACGTCAACTACTACTTCTTCGACTACTACCACTACTTCTACTATGATGTAAGAGCAAGCTGCCTGGTAAGACCTGGCTTTATATATTCAAACACATGCGTTCACCTGGTGGCCAGCGCATCCTGCGTTGCTGACACAGTATGCAACGTAATGCAGCGAAATCATGCACAGCTCCACAAAATCAAGAGACATCCCGCATTGCTGACACAACTTTCAGCATAATGCAGCGAAATCATGCCCAGAGCCACAAAATCAAGAGACATCCCGTGTTGCTGATACAGCATGCAGCATAATGCAGCGAAATCATGCACAGCTCCACAAAATCGATAGTCTCTACAGTGTAGGAAGACTTTCACGAGGACGATAGGGGTAAAAAAAAAGCAGGTAAAGCAATGTTGCATATTCTATATGCAGTGCTGTATAAAGTTAGTTCGCCTGGTGCAAGTCCTTTCGCCTGCACCTGTACAGCAATATCAGGAATACTTTAATCCTTAAAGTGCATGTACTGAGAGGTACACTCCTCGGTGTACATACACTGAGATACACGACCCTTAGTATATCACCTCAATAAGTGGCGAGGAGCAGGTGGCAATGAGTGTATACACTGACAGATATACACCCTTTGATGTATATACACTGACAGATATACACCTCTTCATGTATATACACTGACAGATACATACCCCTTGATGTATATACACTGACATATACACCTCTTCATGTATATACACTGACAGATACACACCCCTTGATGTATATACACTGACATATACACCTCTTCATGTATATACACTGACAGATACACACACCTTGATGTATATACACTGACATATACACCTCGTGGTGTATATACACTGAGACACACACCACCTATAGTGTATATACACTAACCATACATACCTTAATATATCTCACACCCGAGATACTCAGACAAGCAACGATCTTTATTTATGTGTTGAAATATATCTTCCTCTGTTTATTGCAGAAAAGCATCTCTCTTGGTAATTCCGGATACATATCTACTGCCGGTCATTACAGGAATATATCTACTACTGGTCATTACAGTGAATTATTATAGCTGGTAATGAGTAGCACAGGTCAGTAAGTCATCCTACACTCGTATATTCCCCTCGCTCATATAATTTACAGAACAACCCCGCCACATCCATAGCAATTATTAAAATTGTATAGGCATTTTTTTCTTTACATCTGTGTACCAGTTACTGTATATATGTTTATATATCAATTTTTAATAGATTCAGCCATAGATGGGTCTGTAATAGATGAGGTCAAGTGCCGAATAGATGAGGGGAGGGAATTATATTCAGAAGTCACGCAGTGCCAAGGGAAAGGGAGGTAATTAGGTTTGATTCGGAGAGAATGAGGGCGATGAGTGACATGTTCTCTACCAGCATCAAGGTACTTCCTTGAAGGCTGGATAGGGAAGAAGCAGGGGTGAATATGTAAATAGTATACAATACTAACAGGTTGATAAGTAAGACACATGTGTCTTACTTATCAGTCGCATGAGGTTAAGAGATACGTAGAAAAAAGTTTGTCAGTGGATTCAGAAAAGTGGAAAGCATAAGAACATAAGAAAGAAGGAACACTGCAGCAGACCTACTGGCCCATACGAGGCAGGTCCAATTCTCCCACCGGCTTAAGCCTATATCTTAACCTAGTTAGGTCAGTCACATTCACATTCAGATGCACGGCATTTGATCTAGTAGCACAAGCTAGTTAGATCCAACTCACACCCACCCACACCCACTTCTGTATTTATCCAACGTATTTTTAAAACTACACAACGTCTTAGCTTTTATGGTGGTACTCGGCAGTGTGTTCCATTCATCCACAACTCTATTACCAAACCGGTTCTTTCCTATATCCTTCCTGAATCTGAATTTTTCCAACTTAAAACCACTGTTGCGAGTCCTGTCTATGCTAGATATTTTTAGCATGCTATTTACATCCCCTTTATTTATTCCTGTTTTCCATTTATACACCTCAATCATATCCCCCCCCCCTAATTCAAAGAATGGTGGTGCCAAGATTTCTACCTCTCAATGCTGTGCTGCCAGTAATAGTGAAAAATGACACAAGTTACTGTACAAGCTTATATTGGATATCCGCCAAAGAAATACGTATAAGAGGGTGTGTGGTAAGACACATATGCAACAGTTAGGTATCTTTATTTCGAAACGTTTCGCCTACACAGTAGGCTTCTTCAGTCGAGTACAGAAAAGTTGATAGAAGCAGAAGAGACTTGAAGACGATGTAATCAGTCCATCACCCTTAAAGTTTTGAGGTGGTCAGTCCCTCAGTCTGGAGAAGAGCATTGTTCCAAAGTCTGAAACAATATTGTTTCAGACTTTGGAACAATGCTCTTCTCCAGACTGAGGGACTGACCACCTCAAAACTTTAAGGGTGATGGACTGATTACATCGTCTTCAAGTCTCTTCTGCTTCTATCAACTTTTCTGTACTCGACTGAAGAAGCCTACTGTGTAGGCGAAACGTTTCGAAATAAAGATACCTAACTGTTGCATATGTGTCTTACCTAACAACCTGTCGGTATTTTATACCACTTTAACGTATAAGAGGGTGCCTGATTTTGCTTCCTTCAACATTTTTATTTTATAATTCGAGAACGTCTCATCCGATGGGCTGCAAGTTGACAATGCTGGTGCACAAAAACTAGGAAAATGTTCATACAACTACTGGTATATGCAGATGCCTCCCTGGTCACATTTATACACACCATTCCAGGATCTGATTTCCGTGTGATAACTTGAGAAAGCCTCAAGTGACCGGCTTCAATATTAGTGTATTCTACTTGAAAGAAGGATGGGATTGTTATTGAAGTGTGTAGGTACAAATATGTCAATTGTATTTTAAGTTTAGAATTGCTCTTTTGAACGACTTCAATTGTTAATAGTTAATGCATATTATGCAAAGGCTGGAACCCTTAAAATTCAGTTGCAGATGCAAACTTGCCAATTTTCATAACTTTGGGAAACAAACACAAATATATAAACCGAGGAAACCTTCACTGAAAACCTCTCAGTGCTGGGACCTTGTTAGAGGAAACAGGCTGCATCTATACCAGCGATATTCCAGTAATGATAAATTATGTAGAACAGGACGATAATAAACTGTGCACGATTAGGGTCACAAGTGACATGGTCCTTAGGCAAATAGATAAATTAAAACCTAACAAATTCCCAGGCCCTGATGAACTGTATGCAAGGGTTCTAAAGGAATGTAAAGAGGAGCTTAGCACACCTTTGGCTAATCTTTTCAACATATCACTACAAACTGGCATGGTGCCAGATAAGTGGAAAATGGCAAATGTGATACCTATTTTCAAAACAGGTGACAGGTCCTTAGCTTCGAACTATAGACCAATAAGCCTAACCTCCATAGTGGGAAAATTTATGGAATCAATAATTGCCGAGGCAGTTCATAGCCACCTTGAAAAGCATAAATTAATCAACGAATCTCAGCATGGTTTTACAAAGGGGCGTTCCTGCCTCGGAATTTATTAACTTTTTTCACTAAGGTATTTGAGGAGGTAGATCATGGTAATGAATATGATATTGTGTATATGGACTTCAGTAAGGCTTTTGACAGGGTCCCACATCAGAGACTATTGAGGAAAATTAAAGCACATGGAATAGGAGGAGAAATTTTTTCCTGGATAGAGGCATGGTTGACAAATAGGCAGCAGAGAGTTTGCATAAATGGGGAGAAATCAGAGTGGGGAAGCGTCACGAGCGGTGTTCCACAGGGGTCAGTGTTGGGCCCCCTGCTGTTCACAATCTACATAAACGACATAGATGAGGGCATAAAGAGCGACATCGGCAAGTTTGCCGATGACACCAAAATAGGCCGTCGAATTCATTCTGATGAGGACATTAGAGCACTCCAGGAAGATTTGAATAGACTGAAGCAGTGGTCGGAGAAGTGGCAGATGCAGTTTAATATAGACAAATGCAAAGTTCTAAATGTTGGACAGGACAATAACCATGCCACATATAAACTAAATAATGTAGATCTTAATATTACAGATTGCGAAAAAGATTTAGGAGTTTTGGTTAGCAGTAATCTGAAACCAAGACAACAGTGCATAAGTGTTCGCAATAAAGCTAATAAAATCCTTGGCTTCATATCAAGAAGCATAAATAATAGGAGTCCTCAGGTTGTTCTTCAACTCTATACATTCTTGGTTAGGCCTCATTTAGATTATGCTGCACAGTTTTGGTCACCGTATTACAGAATGGATATAAATTCTCTGGAAAATGTACAAAGGAGGATGACAAAGTTGATCCCATGTATCAGAAACCTTCCCTATGAGGATAGACTAAGGGCCCTGAATCTGCACTCTCTAGAAAGACGTAGAATTAGGGGGGATATGATTGAGGTGTATAAATGGAAGACAGGAATAAATAAAGGGGATGTAAATAGTGTGCTGAAAATATCTAGCCTAGGCAGGACTCGCAGCAATGGTTTTAAGTTGGAAAAATTCAGATTCAGGAAGGATATAGGAAAGTACTGGTTTGGTAATAGAGTTGTGGATGAGTGGAACAAACTCCCAAGTACCGTTATAGAGGCCAGAACGTTGTGTAGCTTTAAAAATAGGTTGGATAAATACATGAGTAGATGTGGGTGGGTGTGAGTTAGACCTGATAGCTTGTGCTACCAGGTCGGTTGCCGTGTTCCTCCCTTAAGTCAATGTGACCTGACCTGACTAGGTTGGGTGCATTGGCTTAAGCCGGTAGGAGACTTGGACCTGCCTCGCATGGGCCAGTAGGCCTTCTGCAGTGTTCCTTCGTTCTTATGTTATTATGTTCTTATATGGAGGCGTGGGAATAAGTAGTAGTAGTAGTGGAGTTAGGCACAAGACGACCTAAGCTGAGGAAGGTTTCTCTTATGACTGTGTCACGTGGCAATCTGGGAATCATGTTTTAAGATCACAGAGACTAAGATTGTGGAAGTGTTATAAGTGCCAGCTGTGTGAAAGATGGTGTTGGTGGTGGTGGTGGGAGTGTCATAACTGCCAGCTGTGTGAACGATGGTGTTGGAGGTGGTGGTGGGAGTATTAAAATGCCAACCGTGTTAACGATGGTGTTGGAGGTAGTGGTGGGAGTGTTATAACTGCCAGCTGTGTGAACAATGGTGTTGGAAGTGGTGGCGGGAGTGTTATAACTGCCAGCAGTGTGAACGATGGTGTTGGAGGTGGTGGTGGGAGTGTTATAACAGCCAGCAGCGTGAACGATGGTGTTAGAGGTGGTGGTGGGAGTGTTATAACAGCCAGCAGTGTGAACGATGGTGTTGGAGGTGGTGGTGGGAGTGTTATAACAGCCAGCAGTGTGAACGATGGTGTTGGAGGTGGTGGTGGGAGTGTTATAACAGCCAGCAGTGTGAACGATGGTGTTGGAGGTGGTGGTGGGAGTGTTATAACAGCCAGCAGCGTGAACGATGGTGTTGGAGGTGGTGGTGATGAGAGACACTTCACGGCACTGGTGTCGCCTTATATACATTGCTCTGAAGAACAGTTTAGTATTTCTCCAACACAGGTGTCCCACAGTGTTTCAGAGGACTTGTCCAACAGAACCCAGCAATGCAAACACATCCGCATGTAAGGACGCTGGTGCCGTCCCTACTGCAGACAAATAGCCCAGCTAATAAATGCACGATTCAGATGTGGGATGAGGTCACTACACAGGTGTGGTGAGGCACTTACAAAGGTGTGGCGAGGTCCCTGCACAGGTAGGAAGTCCCTACATACGTGTGTAATGAGGTCAAGATGAGACATGCAGGTGTGGTGAAGTAACTACACAGGTGGTGGGTAATCAGGTCTCAGGTAGAGACATGCAGGTGTGGCGACTTCAAGACATGAGTGACGTCAACACTGTCGTCGTCATCAATTCCCTGGAGAAAGTTTTATATCCTGTGATTATTGGTGGTGGAGGCATCTGCAGTGAGCGCTGCAGTGATTGTGCAATGAGCTGCAGTGAGCACCGCAGTAAGCGATGCTGTGAGAGCTCCTGTGAGTGCTGCTGTGAGGGCTGTTATGAGCGATGCTGTGAGCGATGCTGTGAGGGCTGCAGTGAGCGCTAGCGTTTGCACGAACCCTACTGACAAGTTATATTAGTCATGTTTCAGTGACGCATAAAAATGGCAAACACACATACAATATATATATGCATATATATATATATATATATATATATATATATATATATATATATATATATATATATATATATATATATATATATATATATATATATATATATAAGAATCGCAGACAGGCGATCTTAACAATGCAAGACAAGCCACAGGGGATGGTAATCTTAAGCTCAAGTATTTTCACACTTCTCAGTGCATCATCAGGAGCTGTGCAATGTTGCAAGGGTAGCAACAGAAGAAAATGAGGGGAAGTATTTCAGAGTATGGCAGCGTGGGGAGCAGAGAGATCCTGGCGGGTGCCACCCACGCTATCATACTCTGAAAAACTTCTCATTTTCTCCTGTTGCTGCTCTTGCAAGATTGTACAGCTGATGACGCGTTGAGAAGTGTGAAAGTGCTTGAGCTTAAGATTTCCATCCCCCGTGGCTTGTTTTGCTTATATATGTTGTGCTGAATAGGCAAAACTTGCGATTTTGGCTTCAATAGCAACGCTCTTCTTGCCGAATAAGGTAAGCAGCAATTAGCTTCTCCGCGGTCGAAAAATCCTGTTTCGATATCCTGCGTTCGACTGTTGCCCATAGATTTTGAATTGAGTTGAGGTCAGGAGAATTTTCAAACTAATTTAGAATGCTTAGTCCACTCTCTTCGAAGAATCTCAGCATTTTTCTGGAAGTGTGGCATGGAGCAAGATCCTGCTGGAAAATGCCCTCTTCATCAGTAAAGTCTCTATCCACGATGGGAAGTAAATGAATTGCCAGGATTGCCTTGTATTTGTCACTGTTCATTGTTCCCTCAACAATAACAAGCCGACCAGGGCCTTTAGCAGTAAAACCACCCTAAACCATCTTACGTGGGTGTTGGCGCTTGTTGAACGTGTCCATTCTGAAGAGGTTCGCCTTTGCTCAGTCTCACTACCATTGATCTGTACTCATGTACTTCAAAATGCGCATCATCTGAAAATACAACTATTCTCTATTCATCTCTGGTCCATCCCATATGATGGAGTGCCTACCACAGCCGTTTTTTCTTCAGTACAGCAGTTAATGATTGTTTCTTTAATGCCTTCCTGGCAGTTCTGCCAGCTTCAAGGAGCCTTCGTCGAACAGTTGAAGAGTCAACATTTACGCCAGCTGAAGTCATATATCTCTATAGATCTTTGCTTGTTTCCTTGGGATCTTTAACACTATTTCTTATGATAACCTTATCATCGTAAGGTGTTTTCTTCCGCATCTTCCTCGACGCAGCTCTCAAGAATCGCCAGTGTCGTCACCTCTCTTTAGAATCTAAGTTCAAATTTTTGGCGATCTGTCTGATATTCAAATCAGCAAGTTTTCTAAGAGCTACAATACTTGCAAGCTTCATAGGCATAACATCCATCATGAATTTCAGCAATCATGAATTAAAGGAGAGAATTTGACGAAACCACATTCACTAACGGAGCACGCTTTCAGGAATAGCCTTACAGAACAACAGCTGTTGTAGCACTGACATGAGTCGCAGGGAAACACCACAGCTGGATGGTTGCCAGAAGTTGGTATCAAACTCTTCTGAAAAGAAAATAACCCAAACTACATTAATTAATCCGGAGACTATGACATCTTATGAGATAATCACAAAATTTACTTCTGTCCCAATTAATTTGCAACTAATATATATATATATATATATATATATATATATATATATATATATATATATATATATATATATATATATATATATATTTCAACAAGTCGGTCGTCTCCCACCGAGGCAGGGTGACCCAAAAAAGAAAGAAAATCCCAAAAAAGAAAATACTTTCATCATCATTCAACACTTTCACCACACTCACACATTATCACTGCTTTTGCAGAGGTGCTCAGAATACAACAGTTTAGAAGCATATACGTATAAAGATACACAACACATCCCTCCAAACTGCCAATATTACAAACCCCTCCTTTAAAGTGCAGGCATTGTACTTCCCATTTCCAGGACTCAAGTCCGACTATATGAAAATAACCGGTTTCCCTGAATCCCTTCACTAAATATTACCCTGCTCACACTCCAACAGATCGTCAGGTCCCAAGTATCATTCGTCTCCATTCACTCCTATCTAACACGCTCATGCACGCTTGCTGGAAGTCCAAGCCCCTCGCCCACAAAACCTCCTTTACCCCCTCTTTCCAACGCTTTCGAGGACGACCCCTACCCCTCTTTCCTTCCCCTATAGATTTATATGCTTTCCATGTCATTCTACTTTGATCCATTCTCTCTAAATGACCAAACCACCTCAACAACCCCTCTTCTGCCCTCTGACTAATGCTTTTATTAACTCCACACCTTCTCCTAATTTCCACACTCCGAATTTTCTGCATTGCCCTTAGACAGGACATCTCCACTGCCTCCAACCGTCTCCTCGCTGCTGCATTTACCACCCAAGCTTCACATCCATATAAGAGTGTTGGTACTACTATACTTTCATACATTCCCTTCTTTGCCTCCATAGATAACGTTTTTTGACTCCACATATACCTCAACGCACCACTCACCTTTTTTCCCTCATCAATTCTATGATTAACCTCATCCTTCATAAATCCATCCGCCGACACGTCAACTCCCAAGTATCTGAAAACATTCACTTCTTCCATACTCCTCCCCCCCAATCTGATATCCAATTTTTCTTTATCTAAATCATTTGATACCCTCATCACCTTACTCTTTTCTATGTTCACTTTCAACTTTCTACCTTTACACACATTCTCAAACTCATCCACTAACCTTTGCAATTTTTCTTTAGAATCTCCCATAAGCACAGTATCATCAGCAAAAACTAACTGTGTCAATTCCCATTTTGAATTTGATTCCCCATAATTTAATCCCACCCCTCTCCCGAACACCCTAGCATTTACTTCTTTTACAACCCCATCTATAAATATATTAAACAACCATGGTGACATTACACATCCCTGTCTAAGACCTACTTTTACCGGGAAGTATTCTCCCTCTCTTCTACACACCCTAACCTGAGCCTCACTATCCTCATAAAAGCTCTTTACAGCATTTAGTAACTTACCACCTATTCCATATACTTGCAACATCTGCCACATTGCTCCTCTATCCACTCTATCATATGCCTTTTCTAAATCCATAAATGCAATAAAAACTTCCCTACCTTTATCTAAATACTGTTCACATATATGCTTCAATGTAAACACTTGATCTACACATCCCCTACCCACTCTGAAGCCTCCTTGCTCATCCGCAATTCTACATTCTGTCTTACCTCTAATTCTTTCAATTATAACTCTACCGTATAATTTTCCTGGTATACTCAGTAAACTTATTCCTCTATAATTTTTACAATCTCTTTTGTCCCCTTTCCCTTTATATAAAGGGATTATACATGCTCTCTGCCAATCCCTAGGTACCTTCCCCTCTTTCATACATTTATTAAACAAAAGTACCAACCACTCCAACACTATATCCCCCCCCGCTTTTAACATTTCTGTCATGATCCCATCAGTTCCAGCTGCTTTACCCCCTTTCATTCTACGTAATGCCTCACGTACCTCCACCACACTTACATTCTGCTCTTCTTCACTCCTAAAAGATGGTATACCTCCCTGGCCATTGCATGAAATTACCGCCTCCTTTTCTTCCTCAACATTTAAAAGTTCCTCAAAATATTCTCGCCATCTACCTAATACCTCCCTCTCCCAATCTACTAACTCCCCTACTCTGTTTTTAACGGACAAATCCATACTTTCCCTAGGCTTTCTTAACTTGTTTAACTCACTCCAAAATTTTTTCTTATTTTCATTAAAATTTCTTGACAGTGCCTCTCCCACTCTTTCATCTGCTCTCCTTTTGCACTCTCTCACCACTCTCTTCACCTTTCTTTTACTCTCCATATACTCTGCTCTTCTTATAACACTTCTGCTTTGTAAAAACCTCTCGTAAGCTACCTTTTTCTCTTTTATCACACCCTTTACTTCATCATTCCACCAATCACTCCTCTTTCCTCCTGCCCCCACCCTCCTATAACCACAAACTTCTGCCCCACATTCTAATACTGCATTTTTAAAACTATTCCAACCCTCTTCAACCCCCCCACTACTCATCTTTGCACTAGCCCACCTTTCTGCCAATAGTCGCTTATATCTCGCCCGAACTTCCTCCTCCCTTAGTTTATACACTTTCACCTCCCTCTTACTTGTTGTTGCCACCTTCCTCTTTTCCCATCTACCTCTTACTCTAACTGTAGCTACAACTAAATAATGATCCGATATATCAGTTGCCCCTCTATAAACATGTACATCCTGGAGCCTACCCATCAACCTTTTATCCACCAATACATAATCTAACAAACTACTTTCATTACTTGCTACATCATACCTTGTATATTTATTTATCCTCTTTTTCATAAAATATGTATTACTTATTACCAAATTTCTTTTTACACATAGCTCAATTAAAGGCTCCCCATTTACATTTACCCCTGGCACCCCAAATTTACCTACTACTCCCTCCATAACATTTTTACCCACTTTAGCATTGAAATCCCCAACCACCATTACTCTCACACTTGATTCAAAACTCCCCACGCATTCACTCAACATTTCCCAGAATCTCTCTCTCTCCTCTACACTTCTCTCTTCTCCAGGTGTATACACGCTTACTATAACCCACTTTTCACATCCAATCTTTATTTTACTCCACATAATCCTTGAATTCTATGCTATATAATACTGGGAATACAGGGATCAGCAACTATGCTGACAGCTCGGTCATGTTACGTATGTCGTCCCGACATACACTACTATCTATAGGCTGAACAGGCAGGCGGATCTGGGCTGATTCTATACAATAACAAATTCATATATATCTTAGAACTAATGGATGGTATCATAATGGACATTACATAGAGGGTGTTAACATAATGCATTACAAACTATAAGAACAATTCATTATACAATATGGATGGAATTGATCGATCGATCTGTATTCATGCACTCTACGGACTCTGAGGAAGAATAATTATATACAAAGAAGTGTTTAACAGAAAGGCAGATTCGGTGCACACAAATCTAGACTGTTAATTCTCAGAATACGGAGGGAACGTGAACACGAAAATTTCTGACAAACTGATCAGCTAATAATAAACACACAGTTGACAATTTCATTCATCTCGGACATCTAATTATGCAGGCTGTTTACACTTAAACCCAATTCTGCGAGGGTGAGGTTTACGTATGCAGAATGGTTATCATCTCTGGGAGGATCGAATTCCTCTGCAATGGCTAACACATGCCTTGACTGAGAGAGAGCTGAACGAGTATTTACAAAAGATACAACTACAATCACTAGTGACTGTGGAATTACTAATTCATCTGCTAGGAGTACTCAACTCGACTATTCGATACAGTAATTCTTGGCTCATTACAAAGTCACTAATGGATGCTGGTGGCTTCACAGTAAGAATAAGATCTTCCTGGAGCAGGAATCGAATCACACCAGAACACAAGGGATCTAGTCTTTGTGCAGTTTTGACATCCTCAACAGCAAATGGAGGATCTGCAGTAACTACACTAACGTGTCGCGATAAAGCATCTGCGACTACATTTGACTTGCCAGGTAAATTTTCAAAAGTGGGATTGAACTCTTGGATAGTCAAGGTCCATCTGGCTAACCTTCCAGTAGGCTGTTTGTTCTGGAATAAAGGTAACAGTTCTTCCTTACTGGAGGAATGAACAAACTCGGTGACTCCCCCCGGTTGAAAAAAATTAACGCTATAACACGCAATATGAGCAAGGGAGAACGAATCTACTATCTCAACTGCAAGCACAGGAGAAAAGAAATGAACACGGTGAACAATGCTGATATTCAATCTGAGTCGCACACAGTGACACGAGGTATCAGCTATAAAGAAACTACACTTACAAACGTTAACATGTGAAAGTTACTCGAGAAATAACTTCTTACAATGCACTGATTACTGTCAACTAGGATGGGATCACCATCTGAAACACAAGGAACAACAACAGACACTCTAGTGAGAACACTTGCTGTAACAGAGACGTCTTTCTGCAGACAGCATGTCACATCAACAAGAGATGGCATTACTAGTTGCAAGTAATCGTTTTCTGACAAGGCATCCCCTGTGGAGAAACTACTACTCGAACTAGCAGTCATTGCAGGGATAGGCTGTGCACTCAAGGCAGTCTGAGTGTCCCCGGACACTTGAGGCAACGGAACACTATCCTGCAAGTCTGAAGGTATAGGTGGAACACAGATGGGAGTGACAGAATTACTAGTGCCTGACCGCTCGGCTACGTTAATAAGTAATTCACGGATCTATAGGAACTTAATCTGAACTTCACATTTAACAGCACTTTAACAAATCTCAGATACAAGCTGTGAGAACAAACACATTGCTCAAGGGCTAGGTATTGTCTTTCAGTCAGTAAGGGAATGTTGGTACTGTGGACTGATTCATATTGACTTTGACTGGAATGATACACTAAGTGAACATTCAAAAATGACTGGGACATCTTCTCAGTGAAAATACTGAAGGGCATAAGTCAAGAAAAGTGGAGAGAATGACACAATAAGCTTAAATGGAAGAAAATGCTTAACTATTCTGCATAAGTAATTAAAAATTGACAAGTTACACAGTAAGCAAAGAACTCACACAAGAAGAATATGCAACTTAGCAAACACTGAAAATCAAGAGAGCTTGTACTTTGCTCAAATCTAATATGCTCAACTTTTACTTTAAATTGAATAAATGGCACAGTGAGTTGTCTTTACTTTCAATGCAACAAGGAAAATACACAATAAAATAATAAAATGGACTCAATAAACTTGTGCAAAAAATTAAAACAAACACACAATTCACTGAAAAATAAAATAAATTGACAGACAGAATAAAATACTATGCACAGAACAGAGCATAAGAAACTGCACTGTAAGAAACTGTATTGCACAACACTGCATAAAATTTTCTGCAAGAAAAACTTTAATAGCAACACAATATTTGCACAAGAATTATTGCAAAATGAGTCTGTGTGCAATAATTAAAATTATAACACACAAGAAAAGAAATATATCAAGGAATGAACACTTTAACTCTTAACTGCACTTAAACAACACTTAACAAGCAAAAGAACAATTTACTTTAAAAGGAGAACTTAAAAATTGCACTAAGAGTGAATTTGTTCAATAAAATATGAAAAATAATAGGTGCTAAAACACACAACAAAAAGAAATACAACACTTACAGTGATGCAGAGCACAAAACATCAACATAAACTCAGTACTAGAATTTTCTTGCAATGAAACTTGATGTTTTTAAAAAATTTTGTAAACAGATTTCTTGCTGGAGCTTTAAAAATGGCACTATTGTCTGTGGAAATAAGACAAATTAAACACTGGCTGAATGGAAAAATATGAACACAAGAATGTTCAACACACAGGGAACAAACAAAAATACACAATTGCTAGGAAGAAAAAAAAATAACAGACAACACTGAGTTGTGATGCAGAATATGAGGTGAAAAATTTACTGAGTTAATTCACTGGAATTCTGAAGTTTAAACACAAGTTCTATACTGCTCATATGTTGCACACACAACAAAGGAAACACTAAGTACTTACTTCAAGTGTGTATAAAAAGAAACACAACACAACAGATATAAAATAATGCACGAAAATTAACACTGAATTAAGGAGATTAAAAGAAATTTATGCAATCAGTACATGATAAACACTGAGTCTGATCAAGAGTCACTGAATGTCACTAAGAGAAAAATTCACTGGGAACACAAAAGAAATGTCTCAACACTCGCAAATGTCTCTAAAAAAAAATATTATAGCTGTAACACTTGAAAAAATGAGATTGATGGATTGTTTTTATCGTCTTGCTGCTGTCCTCTGCACAGATGATCGTAGAATTGCGCTTAAATCGGCGAGAGACAACACACAGGAGGCTTTATAAAGATGGCGCGCCACACTCTAGCTCTTGACCCCCTATGTGGTCCTTAAAATATGGTGCTACAACCCTTAGCAGAGCACCAAAACACTGATGAGGTAGGTGAGTTGTAATGGCCGACTGTAGTTGGGTTTGTGGGTAAAGGCTGAGCGAGGCGTCTGAGACCGGCAATGGTGCGACACACGTGATCGTGAGTGGCTGGGCTTATGGGTTGAACGTCGTAAGCCTCACTGAGAAAACCCACACTGCCGCGAAGATAATTCTAAGCCGGCTGGCTTAGGAGAAACCCACGAAATACTACAACACCACAAGGATGAGAAGGAGCACTCAGAATGCTTGGAACTTGAATCACAAGCGATGAAGACTAGTCACGTGGCTTGCCTGAGTACTGGGGTAAGACACCTGGGTTAGTTGCTAGCTGGCTTATCTTAACCCTTCACACAGAATAGCTTGATAACTTCACACGATGAGCACAGCAGGGGTGGAAGCTGGCTTGGCAGGCAAAATAATTGGATGGAGTAGGCTAGGCTGGACTGGACTCGGTTGTTCTGACTCCCCCACCACAGACTGGAAACTGGCTTATTTTGCAAACTCGGGTCAACCCCTCGGGAGTAATGCAAAAAAGCAGGAACACTAATACAAAGAGACTGACCAGTGAATAATGTAGAAGCTGGTAGAGTAGCTGGCTTGAGGTAGCTGGATGGGGTGAACCTCGGTAGGCCTACTGGTAACACGAAATGGCCGTCTTGCTGGTCGACAACTTTATCTCCAGAAATCGCTGTAATCGTCAGAATTACAGGCTCACCGCTGGCACCATTTATCGTAAGGGTTCTTGAATGGAGATATCACAGGTTGAAAGTAGACACACTTGTAGGATGGTAGATATATTGTCAGACTGAGATGAGAGATGGAGCCCGGTGCCAAGCCTGTTCACGTCTTGTAGGTCTGCCGCCGAGTGAGGACGGGACAGGGGGATCACTGCCCATGTGTATCCCTATGACGTCACACCAAGCCAAAGGCCTACGAGGGATCTCGTGTCTAAAGCACAGGGATGATACTAATATGCTATGCTATATAATACTGGGAATACAGGGATCAGCAACTATGCTGACAGTTTAATACTAAACAAACACAGTGAAATACATTTTTTTCATTAGGTTCAGAATGATTTTGGCGAAATTATTGCATACACAAATTTTCACTTGTCCTATATGGCAGGATGAGCGTTGCTATTTAAGCCAAGATCGCAAGTTCTGCCTATTCGGCACGACACACACACACACACACACACACTCCTAACCGTCTATTCCCCTCCCCCTAACCAGGATGAGGACAAGGGGCTCCAAGGACGAATCTGAGAGGGAGGAATGGGAGATAGAGCTCAAAAAAAGGGAGGAAGACTGGGGAAGGAGACTAGATGAGCTGGAAAGGAAGATGGAAGAGAGGTTAGCAGCAGAATGCAGAAGGTGGAAGCAACAGGCCACAGCAGCAGAAATCAAGATAGAGAGATTAGAAGAGGAGCTGAGACATCTGAAACAGCACAGAGACAAAGATATTACAGAAGTAGCATCGGCAATGGCTACATCGAACACAGACAACAGGTCCGAAGGAAGCATGGAAACTAAACTGTATGCAGAGGTCCTGTCAAACCCACATGGGGCCAAAACAAAGACAGGGAGCACTCTAGGACAGAAAGAGAGGTTGGAAGACATTGATGGAACTAGGACATGTGCAAAGACCTTACCAGATACCTGTGGGGGCCAGGAGCAAGTGAGCAGGAAGGATAAACCAAGAAGCATAGGGGCCATAACGAGGGAAGGGACTGAAGGAAGGAACACTCCACGGGAAGGAACTAAAACACATCAGAGGATGCAATGGGAGTCACAGTGGGAGGTGGAAAGGGAGAGATCCGTGTTTGTCTATGGGCTAGACGAAGCTAAAGGGGAAACTTATGATGAAAGAAAGCAGGAGGAGAAAAAAGCGATTGAAGACATCATGAAGGTGATAGGCGAGGGGGACATGACCCAGGTGGCAAATTTTCGGAGAATTGGGTGGTTCACAAAGAAAAGGAATCGGCCTCTCAAAGTAATTTTCAAGGCAGAATCAACCCGAACCATGATCCTGCAGGAGAAAGCACGGCTGAGAGGCAAGCAGGAGTTCCGGAGTGTGTACCTCGACCGAGACAGAACACAGGACGAAAGGAAGACAATGAAAGAGAGAGTTCAAAAACGAAAGGAGAAATGGGAGGAAATGAAAAAGGAGAGCAGAATAACCCAGGATCAAATGGAAGGACAAGCGCACCCCCCAGAAACACCTGCAGAAGGACTCCAGCCACGACACCCCCAAGGCAACTGAACATTCCAAACCAACCATCACACACCGATCCCTCTGTTTCCACCCCCCGCACCACAGTTACAGTATTAGAACAGAAGTTGAAGGTTTGGTACACAAATGCAGATGGATTAACGAATAAACATGAGGAATGGCAAGAAAGAATCAATGAGAAGTCCCCAGACATCATAGCAGTTACAGAAACAAAACTCATGGAGACAATAACAGATGCAATCTTCCCACCAGGATACCAGATCATGAGGAAAGATAGAAGGGGTAGGGGGGGAGGTGGGGTTGCTCTGCTCGTAAAAAACAGATGGAAATTCGAGAAAATGGAAGGAATAGATGAGACAGGAGAAAGAGACTACATAGCAGGTACACTTCAGTCTGGGGAACACAAAGTGGTCATTGCAGTGATGTATAATCCACCACAGAACTGCAGGAGGCCAAGAGAGGAATATGAAGAGAGCAACAGAGCAATGGTGGACACACTTGCTGAGGTGGCAAGAAGAGCTCACTCCAGCAGAGCAAAGTTGCTGGTTATGGGGGATTTCAACCACAGGGAGATTGACTGGGAAAACCTGGAGCCACATGGGGGTCCCAAAACATGGAGAGCCAGGATGTTGGACGTGGTGCTGGAAAACCTCATGCACCAACATGTTAAGGACACTACCAGAGTGAGAGGGGAGGATGAACCAGCAAGATTGGACCTTGTGTTCACCCTGGGCAGCTCAGACATTGAGGACATCAAGTATGAGAGTCCCCTAGGAGCTAGCGACCACGTGGTTCTGTGCTTTGAATACATAGTAGAGCTGCAAGTGGAGAGAATAACAGGAGTAGAATGGGAAAAGCCTGACTATAAAAGAGGGGACTACATAGGGTTGAAGAACTTCATGCGGGAGGTCCAGTGGGACAGAGAACTGGCAGGAAAGCCAGTAAATGAAATGATGGAATATGTAGCAACAAAATGCAAGGAGGCAGTGGAAAGGTTCATTCCCAAGGGCAACAGTAACAACGGGAAGACCAGAACAAGCCCCTGGTTTACCCGACGGTGTAAGGAGGCAAAAACAAAGTGCAATAGAGAATGGAAAAAGTACAGAAGGCAGAGAACACACGAAAATAGGGAGATCAGTCGCAGAGCCAGGAATGAGTACGCACAGGTAAGGAGGGAGGCCCAGCGACAGTATGAAAATGACATAGCATCGAGAATCAAGACTGACCCGAAACTGTTGTATAGCCACATCAGGAGGAAGACAACAGTCAAAGACCAGGTGATCAGATTAAGGACAGAAGGTGGAGAACTCACAAGAAATGATCAGGAGGTATGTGAGGAGCTGAACAGGAGATTTAAGGAAGTTTTTACAGTAGAGACAGGAAGGGCTGTGGGAAGACAGCACAGAAGGGAACATCAAGAGGGAATATACCAACAAGTGTTGGATGACATACGAACAACTGAGGAGGAGGTGAAGAAGCTCTTAAGTGACCTTGACACCTCAAAGGCGATGGGACCGGACAACATCTCCCCATGGGTCCTTAGAGAAGGAGCAGAGATGCTGTGTGTGCCTCTAACCACAATCTTCAACACATCCCTTGAAACTGGGCAACTACCTGAGAAATGGAAGACAGCTAATGTAGTCCCCATATTTAAGAAAGGAAACAGAAACGAGGCACTAAACTACAGACCTGTGTCTCTGACATGTATTGTGTGCAAAGTCATGGAGAAGATTATCAGGAGGAGAGTGGTCGAACACCTGGAAAGGAACAAGATTATAAATGAAAACCAGCATGGGTTCATGGAAGGCAAATCTTGTATCACAAACCTCCTGGAGTTTTATGACAAGGTAACAGAAGTAAGACACGAGAGAGAGGGTTGGGTAGATTGCGTTTTCCTAGACTGCAGGAAGGCCTTTGACACAGTTCCCCACAAGAGATTAGTGCAGAAGCTGGAGGATCAGGCACACATAAAAGGAAGGGCACTGCAATGGATAAGGGAATACCTGACAGGGAGGCAGCAACGAGTCATGGTACGTGAAGAGGTATCACAGTGGGCGCCTGTTACGAGCGGGGTCCCACAGGGGTCAGTTCTAGGACCAGTGCTATTTTTGATATATGTGAACGACATGATGGAAGGAATAGACTCTGAAGTGTCCCTGTTCGCAGATGACGTGAAGTTGATGAGAAGAATTAAATCGGACGAGGATGAGGCAGGACTGCAAAGAGACCTGGAGAGGCTGGACATGTGGTCCAGTAACTGGCTCCTCGAATTCAATCCAGCCAAATGCAAAGTCATGAAGATTGGGGAGGGGCAAAGAAGACCGCAGACAGAATATAGGCTAGGTGGACAAAGACTACAGACCTCACTCAGGGAGAAAGACCTTGGGGTGACCATAACACCGAGTACATCACCGGAGGCACACATCAACCAAATAACCGCTGCAGCATACGGGCGCCTGGCAAACCTGAGAATAGCGTTCCGATACCTCAATAAGGAATCGTTCAAGACACTGTACACTGTGTATGTTAGGCCCATACTGGAGTATGCAGCACCAGTCTGGAACCCACACCTGGTCAAGCACGTCAAGAAGTTAGAGAAAGTACAAAGGTTTGCAACAAGGCTAGTCCCAGAGCTCAAGGGAATGTCGTACGAGGAAAGGTTAAGGGAAATCGGACTGACGACACTGGAGGACAGAAGGGTCAGGGGAGACATGATAACGACATACAAGATACTGCGGGGAATAGACAAGGTGGACAGAGATAGGATGTTCCAGAGAGGGGACACAGGGACAAGGGGTCACAACTGGAAGCTGAAGACTCAGACGAGTCACAGGGACGTTAGGAAGTATTTCTTCAGTCATAGAGTTGTCAGCAAGTGGAATAGCCTAGCAAGTGAAGTAGTGGAGGCAGGAACCATACATAGTTTTAAGAAGAGGTATGACAAAGCTCAGGAAGCAGAGAGAGAGAGGATCCAGTAGCGATCAGTGAAGAGGCGGGGCCAGGAGCTGAGTCTCGACCCCTGCAACCACAATTAGGTGAGTACAATTAGGTGAGTACACACACATATATATATATATGTATATATATATATATATATATATATATATATATATATATATATATATATAAATATATATATATATATATATATATATATATATATATATATATATATAGAGATATATATAAATATATAAATAGATATAGATATATAGAGATATATATCTATATATATATATATATATATATATATATATATATGTATATATATATATATATATATATATATATATACATATGTATATATATAATATATATATATATATATATATATATATATATATATATATATATATATATATATATATATATATATAATATATATATTATATAAAATAGCCCCATAACTAATTAATATGCTACTGAAAAAACGTGAGAATTTTCAATAGGAACGCATGTGTTACCCAGCCTCTCTCTCTCCCTCATCTCCTGGAAATGAGATTATAACTTCTCTTTGTCTCTCCTTATCTGGGGGAGACTGTGAGGCGCGGCTAGGTGAAAGCTCCCAGCACGAGTCCTGCTAGGTGAAGGCTCCCAGCACCAGTCCTACTAGGTGAAGGATCCTAGCACCAGTCTTGCTAGATGAAGACTCCCAGCACCAGTACTGCTAGGTGAAGGCTCCCAGCACCGGTCCTGCTAGGTGAAGGCTCCCAGCACCAGTTCTCCTAGACGGAGGCTCCCAGCACCAGTTCTCCTAGGTGGAGGCTCCCAACACCAGTACTGCTAGGTGGAGGATCCCAGTACCTGCTACGTAGAGGCTCCCAGCACCAGTCCTGCTAGGTAGAGGTTCAGCACCAGTCTTGCTAGATTAAGGCTCCCAATCCTGCTAGGTGGAGGATCACAACAGAGGAAGGGTAGAGAACTGGTAATCGTCAACAACGTCCCCAGGTTCAGTACCATGAAGGAGAAACTTTAGCTTCGCTTCGTCTACTGGACATGTTTCTTCCTAAATCTGACAAACCATCAAGGAAGACAAGTGAGCAACGGAAAGATTGGTCCCAGTCACCCGTAAACGTCATACTAGACCACTCGTCCATCGTCAATTTGGATATAACGATGTGGAAAAGAATTTGTTTAGCAATATAGCTGTTGATCTTTTAGCACAATGACTGATGGAGTTACTGAGCATGGGTCAGCAAGCTTACTCCAGACCTTCTTTACTGTGTCCGCCTGGCTGCTCTGCATATATAAGGATTTCCTGCTAACTAGTTTAGTATTGTCTGACAAGCGTTGAATGTGTTCTATTAGTTAATGTATACGAATATATATATATATATATATATATATATATATATATATATATATATATATATATATATATATATATATATATATATATACATATATATATACATACATATATATATATATATATATATATATATATATATATATATATATATATATATATATATATATATATATATATATATATATATATATATATATATATATATATATATGTCTTGCCGAATAAGGCAAGTGAAATTTTTTGCAGCAATTTTGCAAAATTACGAACGAGTGGTATTAATCAATAACAAACTGCGGCTCTGAGGCAACCACACCATCGTATGTCCTCGCAACATGAAGCAAGCCTAGTTCGCTAGGCTCATGTTGTTTTAGTAGGATTATATTGTCCAGCGGTTTAGAGCGTTGTGAATTTTCGCTCTTCGCACGAGGCGGGTTAAAACAATACGGGTTCGATCCCCCGGCTAGCCGCAGCTTCTTATTGATTAAATACCACTTGTTCATGTCTACAATAATATATAATGTATATATTTATATATATATATATATATATATATATATATATATATATATATATATATATATATATATATTATATACAGACGGTAGGTGGTGTGCAGACAGGCGTGCAGAACTATCAATAACATGCGCCTCATCAATGACAAAACTCACGACCAGACACAAAAAACAAACTTCTCGGATTGCATATACAATATATCTTCAAACAAAGGAGAATTGTGCCAACATCGGAGGATGGAGGAGGTTAGTGGGGAGGGTGGAGGAGGTGAGTGGGGAGAGTGGAGGAGGTGAGTGGGGAGGGTGGAGGAGGTGAGTGTGGTGGGTGGAGGAGGTGGGTGGGGAAGTCGGGAGGGTGGAGGTGGGTGAGGAAGAGGTGGGTGGGGAAGTCGGGAGGGTGGAGGTGGGTGGGGAAGTCAGGAGGGTGAAGGAGGTGGGTGGAGAAGTCGGGAGGGTGGAGGTGGGTGAGGAAGAGGTGGGTGGGGAAGTCGGGAGGGTGGAGGTGGGTGGGGAAGTCGGGAGGGTGGAGGTGGGTAGGGAAGTCGGGAGGGTGGAGGTGGGTGGGGAAGTCGGGAGGGTGGAGGAAGTGGGTGGGTGGTTGGGGATTTCGGGGGGGGTTGAGGTGGGTGGGGAATTCGGTTGGTTGGAGTATGTTGGTGGGGAAGTCGGGGGAGTGGTAGCTGAAGAGAGGCGGAGGTCTGGGGAAGGGTGGGGTTCGAGGGGAGGGGGACTAGGAGAGGAAAGTCGACTAGAAGGGGGCGAAGAGATGGAGGGGGAGGGGAGAAGGGAAGGAGACGAATGTCTTAGGAGATGGAGAAGGAGTGTGTGGGGGGGGAGAAGGGATAGTTTCCTAGGGAGAGGTTGAATAGATTCTCAGATGTCAAAGAGTCTGGATTCTCCTCTCTCACACAGCATCGTGATCCTCTGTAATAGGATCTCAGACCTTTGCTGCCTATAAACCGATCAGCCAGACAGTTTCCTCCGCTAACAATGGGATTCCCAACCTTTACTTTCACATATAAAAGGGATTTATATCCTTTATTGCTCTTTACAATGGGATCCTTCAACAATAATCTTCCTGAGATTGGGATCCTTTGACCCTTGTTTATCTTACAAGAACGTCGTCATTTGTGTTCTTTATAACATCCTGTTGTGTTCCTTATATGATCTCTGTTGTGTTCCTGATAGGTTTCCTGTTGTGTTCCTTATAGGATAACTGTTGTGTTCCTAATAGGATCCCTGTTGTATTCCTTATAGGAACCCTGTTGTGTTCCTTATAGGATAACTGTTGTATTCCTTACAGGATCCATGTCGTGTTCCTTATAGGATAACTGTTGTGTTCCTTATAGGAACCCTGCTGTGTTCCTTATAGGATAACGGTTGTGTTCATTATAGGATCCCTGTTGTATTCCTTATAGGATCCCTGTTGTATTCCTTATAGGATCCTTGTTGTGGTCTTCAGAGAAGTCCTGTGCTACAGTGCTATACAGGGTGATATCTCAGCAGTGCTACATGGGGTAGTGTCACTACAGTGCTACACGGGGTGGTGTTACAGCAGTGCTACACGGGATGGTGGCACTACAGTGTTACAAGGGGGGGCTACAGCAGTCTTGCACATGGTGATGTTACAGCAGTGCTACACGGAGGGGTGTCATTACAGTGCTACACGAGGTGGTGTCAATACAATACTACATGGAATGGTGTCACTACAGTGCTACACGGGTGGTATAACTACAGTGCTATACGGGGTGGTGTCACTACAGTCCTACACAGGATAGTGTCACTACAGTGATACACGGAGTGGTGTCACTACAGTGCTACATGTAGTGGAGTCACAACAGTGCTACAGGGGGTGGTGTCACTACAGTGTTACAAGGGATGGTGTTACAGCAGTGTTAAACGGGGTGGTGTTACAGCAGTGCTGGTAGGTAAGACACATAGGCAACAGTTAGGCAACTTTATTCCGAAACGTTTCGCCTACACAGTAGGCTTCTTCAGTCGAATACAGAAAGTAGGCAGGAACAGTAGAGATGTGAAGACGATGTAATCAGTCCATCACCCTTGAAGTCGTAGAATTTGAGGTTGTCAGTCCCTCGGCCTGGAGAAGTTCAGTTCCATAGTCAGGAACTATCTGAAGATCAAGCGACAGTGCGGAGACTTAAATACTGTCGGAAGGAGAGGTGCACCACTGTCGCTTGATCTTCAGATAGTTCCTGACTATGGAACTGAACTTCTCCAGGCCGAGGGACTGACAACCTCAAATTCTACGACTTCAAGGGTGATGGACTGATTACATCGTCTTCACATCTCTACTGTTCCTGCCTACTTTCTGTATTCGACTGAAGAAGCCTACTGTGTAGGCGAAACGTTTCGGAATAAAGTTGCCTAACTGTTGCCTATGTGTCTTACCTACCAACCTGTTGGTATTGTATACCATTTTGATGTTCACAGCAGTGCTACATGGGGTGGGGTTACAGCAATGCTACGCAGGGTGGTGTTACAACACTGCTACACAGTGGTGTTACAACAGTGCTACAAGGGGTCGTGTCACAACAGTGATAAACGGGGTGGTGTCACAATAGTGCTGCACAGGGTGGTGTTATAGCAGTGCTACACGGGGTGGTGTCACTACAGTGCTTCACGTGGTGGTCATAGCTGTGCTACACGGGGTGGTGTTACTACAGTGCTACACCGGGTGGTGTTACAGCAGTGCTACACGGGATGGTGTCTCTACTGTTGTGGAGAAATTTTCTCCGGGAGGGGGGTATCAACCCCCTTCAGCCCTTTCAGCCCCTTCAGCCCCTTTCAGCCCTGAGGGGCCAAGCCCTCTCAGAAGGGGCGAGCGTCTTGTTTACTGCTACAGTGAGTAATTGATCACAGATGCTATGCGACGTAGTCAAGTGACCTCTGCTCCTTGCAGCGGTGTTGCAAAGTGTATTTTTATAAGAGACAGTACATCTCTTACTTAGCAGGACAATTAAGGAAAATCCTGCTCCCACTTTATTACCATGGTAAAAATAGTGGACATTGTTGTCTATGCTTAAGACAGCAAGAATCAAACATTCTGCTTTGCTTCATCGAGGAAGTGGCAAGGAAGCAAGGAGTACTAGGTCAGCTTTTTTTTGTGCTAGGGCAGTGACGGCTTGGGGCGGTGTGGCGTCGCCAGATTAACTTTGACTCTACTACGAGTGACACTGACGCCAGGATAACCAACAAAGAACACTGATCTGTGCGTTAGTGTGGACAAAGTGTCTCACAAAACACGATAAACACTTACAGAGAAGTGTGATCAACTTCTTAGTGATATTGTGTGAACAATTATTGATGAACAGTGTAACAACGAGTGTTGCAATCCAACAGAGTGTAGTGCGACATTCTTCAAAGAACACTATTCTTCAATCAACTCAACGGATATCCGGGCATAATTACGGGTCAGATACATATACCCAGGTAAGTGTTCTAACTCGTGATGTACTACTATTGACTGCGCAGTTGAGTATAAAATCGTGAGTTAGTTACTTATCATAAACCCTGGTGATATGCGGACCATTGAGTCCAAACAAGTACGTACATCGTCAGCCACCAGTGTATGAAATATGCTGACATAACACCCCCTAGGGGTAATTTATAATCATACAAATTATATTTCTTGACAGCCCATGTAGAGATGGTTTCGACAGCTTCTAGACCTCGTCTGCAGGGGCGGCTGTGCAGGCGATGAGTTGTCCTTTTAAGTTAAGTATAAGTCTTTAAACTTAACTGGTAATGCCATTTCTCAACAACTGTGCTACATGGGGTGGTCACAGCAGTGCTACACGGGGTGGTCACAACAGTGCTACACGGGGTGGTCACAGCAGTGCTACACGGGGTGGTCACAGCAGTGCTACACGGGGTGGTGTCACAACACAGCTGCTGGAGTTTCTTAATCAAGCAGCTGGCCGCTGTCTTCACGTGAATTTTAATTCGAGATTCGTCTCTTTCAGAATGAAAAAAGAAGGAAGACACCTCTCTCTCTCTCTCTCTCTCTCTCTCTCTCTCTCTCTCTCTCTCTCGCTCTCTCTCTCGCAGTAGCCATAACGACCACCACCACTACCACCTTCACTATTACTACCATCACCACTATCACCACCATCGCTGTGTATACCATGTGGCAAGAACATCATCATCTGCACGAGAGATGAACCTTGCTGCCACTACCTTACTGATTTTTCCCTTGTTTTACTCTCAGGGTGGGAATGTCTTGTTCTTGAAGGGCTCTTGATCCAAGAAAATAGAGCTACCCTTATCAACAATGGATCACATAGATTTATAGATAGATATATGCAAAACAAGTACAAGGGAGTTGAATGATAGCTCTAGGCCTTTCGTGTTGTAATCAACACATCATCAGGAGCTTCTAGTGTTGCAGAAATGAGTAGGACGTCCCAGGAAATTCGTCTGGAGGAACGTTCTTGCTAAGAATATATATATATATATACATATATACATATATATATACATATATATATACATATACATATATATATATATATATATATATATACATATATATATATATTATTTTTTTTTTTTATTATCACACCGGCCGATTCCCACCAAGGCAGGGTGGCCCGAAAAAGAAAAACTTTCACCATCATTCACTCCATCACTGTCTTGCCAGAAGGGTGCTTTACACTACAGTTTTTAAACTGCAACATTAACACCCCTCCTTCAGAGTGCAGGCACTGTACTTCCCATCTCCAGGACTCAAGTCCGGCCTGCCGGTTTCCCTGAATCCCTTCATAAATGTTACTTTGCTCACACTCCAACAGCACGTCAAGTATTAAAAACCATTTGTCTCCATTCACTCCTATCAAACACGCTCACGCATGCCTGCTGGAAGTCCAAGCCCCTCGCACACAAAACCTCCTTTACCCCCTCCCTCCAACCCTTCCTAGGCCGACCCCTACCCCGCCTTCCTTCCACTACAGACTGATACACTCTTGAAGTCATTCTGTTTCGCTCCATTCTCTCTACATGTCCGAACCACCTCAACAACCCTTCCTCAGCCCTCTGGACAACAGTTTTGGTAATCCCGCACCTCCTCCTAACTTCCAAACTACGAATTCTCTGCATTATATTCACACCACACATTGCCCTCAGACATGACATCTCCACTGCCTCCAGCCTTCTCCTCGCTGCAACATTCATCACCCACGCTTCACACCCATATAAGAGCGTTGGTAAAACTATACTCTCATACATTCCCCTCTTTGCCTCCAAGGACAAAGTTCTTTGTCTCCACAGACTCCTAAGTCCACCACTCACTCTTTTTCCCTCATCAATTCTATGATTCACCTCATCTTTCATAGACCCATCCGCTGACACGTCCACTCCCAAATATCTGAATACGTTCACCTCCTCCATACTCTCTCCCTCCAATCTGATATTCAATCTTTCATCACCTAATCTTTTTGTTATCCTCATAACCTTACTCTTTCCTGTATTCACCTTTAATTTTCTTCTTTTGCACACCCTACCAAATTCATCCACCAATCTCTGCAACTTCTCTTCAGAATCTCCCAAGAGCACAGTGTCATCAGCAAAGAGCAGCTGTGACAACTCCCACTTTGTGTGTGATTCTTTATCTTTTAACTCCACGCCTCTTGCCAAGACCCTCGCATTTACTTCTCTTACAACCCCATCTATAAATATATTAAACAACCACGGTGACATCACACATCCTTGTCTAAGGCCTACTTTTACTGGGAAAAAATTTCCCTCTTTCCTACATATTCTAACTTGAGCCTCACTATCCTCGTAAAAACTCTTCACTGCTTTCAGTAACCTACCTCCTACACCATACACTTGCAACATCTGCCACATTGCCCCCCTATCCACCCTGTCATACGCCTTTTCCAAATCCATAAATGCCACAAAGACCTCTTTAGCCTTATCTAAATACTGTTCACTTATATGTTTCACTGTAAACACCTGGTCCACACACCCCCTACCTTTCCTAAAGCCTCCTTGTTCATCTGCTATCCTATTCTCCGTCTTACTCTTAATTCTTTCAATTATAACTCTACCATACACTTTACCAGGTACACTCAACAGACTTATCCCCCTATAATTTTTGCACTCTCTTTTATCCCCTTTGCCTTTATACAAAGGAACTATGCATGCTCTCTGCCAATCCCTAGGTACCTTACCCTCTTCCATACATTTATTAAATAATTGCACCAACCACTCCAAAACTATATCCCCCCCATATATATATAATATAATAAATGTTGATGAAGATAGGGAAGCTGTGATTTCGTGTATAGGGCAAGGAGGAATAACATCTTGTAGGAGTGAGGAAGAGCCAGTTGTGAGTGTGGGGGAAGTTCGTGAGGCAGTAGGTAAAATGAAAGGGGGTAAGGCAGCCGGGATTGATGGGATAAAGATAGAAATGTTAAAAGCAGGTGGGGATATAGTTTTGGAGTGGTTGGTGCAATTATTTAATAAATGTATGGAAGAGGGTAAGGTACCTAGGGATTGGCAGAGAGCATGCATAGTTCATTTGTATAAAGGCAAAGGGGATAAAAGAGAGTGCAAAAATTATAGGGGGATAAGTCTGTTGAGTGTACCTGGTAAAGTGTATGGTAGAGTTATAATTGAAAGAATTAAGAGTAAGACGGAGAATAGGATAGCAGATGAACAAGGAGGCTTTAGGAAAGGTAGGGGGTGTGTGGACCAGGTGTTTACAGTGAAACATATAAGTGAACAGTATTTAGATAAGGCTAAAGAGGTCTTTGTGGCATTTATGGATTTGGAAAAGGCGTATGACAGGGTGGATAGGGGGGCAATGTGGCAGATGTTGCAAGTGTATGGTGTAGGAGGTAGGTTACTGAAAGCAGTGAAGAGTTTTTACGAGGACAGTGAGGCTCAAGTTAGAGTATGTAGGAAAGAGGGAAATTTTTTCCCAGTAAAAGTAGGCCTTAGACAAGGATGTGTGAAGTCACCGTGGTTGTTTAATATATTTATAGATGGGGTTGTAAGAGAAGTAAATGCGAGGGTCTTGGCAAGAGGCGTGGAGTTAAAAGATAAAGAATCACACACAAAGTGGGAGTTGTCACAGCTGCTCTTTGCTGATGACACTGTGCTCTTGGGAGATTCTGAAGAGAAGCTGCAGAGATTGGTGGATGAATTTGGTAGGGTGTGCAAAAGAAGAAAATTAAAGGTGAATACAGGAAAGAGTAAGGTTATGAGGATAACAAAAAGATTAGGTGATGAAAGATTGAATATCAGATTGGAGGGAGAGAGTATGGAGGAGGTGAACGTATTCAGATATTTGGGAGTGGACGTGTCAGCGGATGGGTCTATGAAAGATGAGGTGAATCATAGAATTGATGAGGGAAAAAGAGTGAGTGGTGCACTTAGGAGTCTGTGGAGACAAAGAACTTTGTCCTTGGAGGCAAAGAGGGGAATGTATGAGAGTATAGTTTTACCAACGCTCTTATATGGGTGTGAAGCGTGGGTGATGAATGTTGCAGCGAGGAGAAGGCTGGAGGCAGTGGAGATGTCATGTCTGAGGGCAATGTGTGGTGTGAATATAATGCAGAGAATTCGTAGTTTGGAAGTTAGGAGGAGGTGCGGGATTACCAAAACTGTTGTCCAGAGGGCTGAGGAAGGGTTGTTGAGGTGGTTCGGACATGTAGAGAGAATGGAGCGAAACAGAATGACTTCAAGAGTGTATCAGTCTGTAGTGGAAGGAAGGCGGGGTAGGGGGCGGCCTAGGAAGGGTTGGAGGGAGGGGGTAAAGGAGGTTTTGTGTGCGAGGGGCTTGGACTTCCAGCAGGCATGCGTGAGCGTGTTTGATAGGAGTGAATGGAGACAAATGGTTTTTAATACTTGACGTGCTGTTGGAGTGTGAGCAAAGTAACATTTATGAAGGGATTCAGGGAAACCGGCAGGCCGGACTTGAGTCCTGGAGATGGGAAGTACAGTGCCTGCACTCTGAAGGAGGGGTGTTAATGTTGCAGTTTAAAAACTGTAGTGTAAAGCACCCTTCTGGCAAGACAGTGATGGAGTGAATGATGGTGAAAGTTTTTCTTTTTCGGGCCACCCTGCCTTGGTGGGAATCGGCCAGTGTGATAATAAAAAAATAATAATGTATATATATATATATATATATGTATATATATATATATATGTATATATATATATGTATATATATATATATATGTATATATATATATGTATATTCCCTATCCAGTTGTTTCATTTCTTGTCTGTCTTCCAGTGTTCCTTTTATGGTGTTTACACCATGATGTCTTCTAGTGTTCCCCTCTTTCTCTTACCTCTTACTTCCTTTTCGTCTTTCCCTCGTCGCCTGCCTACCATAAATCTGTAAGCCGATTTACTTCCCCTTTCACACTGCTGCCCCTGCTTCCCCTTTCACACTGCTGCCCCTGCTTCCCCTCTACTCGCACCCCTCTCACATCCTTCTCCACCCTTTCACATCCTACTCCACACTCTCACACCCTTCTCCATCCTCTCAGACCCCTCTCCACCCTCTCACATCCTTCTCCGTCCTCTCTCACACTTCTCCAGCTTCTTAGACTCCTCTCCACCCTCTCACATCCTTCTCCACTCTCTCACATCCCTCTCCACACTCTCACACCCCTCTCCACTCCTCTTAACCCTCTCAAACTCCTCTTCACCTTCTCACACTCGTGACTCACCCTTTCACACCCCAGCCTCCCATATCTTCTAATTATAAGAGGTATTTCTGCAATATTTACTTCTCGCTTACTGAGGCATTGTGTTGCTTACATCTGTGGTGGGAGGAATTGCAGAACCTGTCGGGAACTTTGCGTAATTTGAGAGGGAGAAAAAAAAAGGAGAGAAAAGAAGAAGAAGAAGAAGAAGAAGAAGAAGAAGAAGAAGAAGAAGAAGAAGAAGAAGAAGAAGAAGAAGAAGGAAAAAAAAAAAAGGAGAAGATGAAGGAGAAGAAACAAGGAGTAATAATGTTGATCGAGTTACCGACAGTAAGTTAGGTAACAGGCCACAGGTACAACTAATGCGACATTTTATTGTAGCAACGTATCGCTCTCCAGGGGCTTAAAAAAACTCCTGAAGAGCGAAACGTTGCCACAATAAAATGTCACATCACTTGCACTTGTGTCCTTTTACTTAACAAGATGAGAGTGTCAAGGTAACTTCTTGAAGGGAACCCAAGACGTGAAACATCTCACTGGTCGTCCCTTCAAGGGAATCCCTTTGATATTGCTAAAAGGCTCTTGATCCAAGAAGATGGAGCTACACTCCCCTCCTCGAATCGAGGTTCATTACTCCAATTCTCAAAACGCAGTTCCCAAGAATATAATATTAATAATAATAATAATAATAATAATAATAATAATATTGTAATAAAGTTGGTAGAATTACCGACAATATGTAAAGTAAAAGGACACAAGTGCAACTAATGTGACATTTATTGTGGCAACGTTTCGCTCTCCAGGAGCTTTATCAAGCCATTACAAACAATACATGGACACAGAGGGTATATAAAGGCTCAGAGTGAGGTGAATACTAGTGAGGTACCAATTTGAGGTTCACTAGTGGTAGTAGTAGTAGTAGTAGTAGTGGTAGTGACAAAAGTAATACAATATGGTAGAGCAATTAATTCGTACATGAGTAAAAGGATATAAAAGCTATTACTTGGGTAACATAAAAATAGGTTGGACAAATATAAACTGGAATGAGGCAGCTTGTTTCAGTGTTCACTCTCTGTGCTTTGTGTAGTATAACAGGAGAGACTATGTGATGGCAGGGTTTACTGTTTTCAGGAGGATTCTTGCTAAGACTTCGGAGATGGTGAAGCTGCCGTTGTTTTGTTTAATTGTATTCGAAACAGCGATCAGTGCTGATTCGAGGCACTTGCGTCTGCGGAAATTAGTTTCTTTGATCACTAATTGGGCGTCTCTGAATTTCATGAGATGACTGGTGGAATTTCGGTGTTGTACACAGGCGTTGTTCAGGTTATCGTTCCTACATGCGTAAATGTGTTCATTGAGGCGGGTGTCGAGGTTTCGAGGTAATGGCTTGATAAAGCTCCTGGAGAGCGAAACGTTGCCACAATAAATGTCACATTAGTTGCACTTGTGTCCTTTTACAATAATAATAATATTATTATTATTATTATTATTATTATTATTATTATTATTATTATAGTCTTGGCTTTAATAACAACTAACTCACAAGATGAACACTATCTACAATACTCAGGCTGGAACAATGTATCAGAGAGAAACTGTTGCCAGACTAGAGTCAACCCTGCCAAGGTAGCAGAGACCAGAAACGTTGCCAGATCTGACAGTAAGCGCCTGTATCACCACCAATATTGCCAGATCAAGCGCAAGGCAATCCTTCAAAGCGATTGACACTAGATGTGTTGCCAAATTGCAGCAACAACTAGCCCTTCTTGTCAACAAGAGACGAGCAGTGTTGCCAGGTATGAGTTAACCCCTTCAGGGTGAAACCTAAGTAAAAATTATTACTACATCGGACTGGCAACACTGTTTCGAAGATACGACATTATAATTAAAGCTAACTCTTCACTTCCTCGGATCAAACCTGATTACTTCCATCTAATACGTTCTCCATGCGCTGTATGACCCTTACGAGTTTAGCGCTTGCCTATGTATGATATCGCCGGGTCACCATCTGGAGAAGACCCGGGCCGGAAGTACCGGCAAATCTCTAATGAATGAATGAATATGTATGAAATATAAACACGGAGAGGAAACAGTGGTGCCAGGCCTTGTGTGACACTGGCCGCGGTGTAACGCCTTGTTACAAGCCCTACGGACGTTACCTCATTAAAAGTGACAATTGCTTGTTACGGCTGCCACCACCTAATTGGATTCTAGGGAAAATTTAATTGGCTAGCGAGCATCAAATGACCCGAGAGTAACGCAGCGTTATTCACAAACTCTGCTACATTATTATCATTAATAACAAATATTTTACATCAACTTTATTACTCGTTAGGAAACTTTTTTTTTTTTGAGTAAAATGAATGTGTTTTGGTTTTAATTGGTGAGATACGAAATAATATTGGTGTGTGTGTGTGTGTGTGTGTGTGTGTGTGTGTGTGTGTGTGTGTGTGTGTGTGTGTGTGTGTGTGTGTGTGTGTGTGTGTGTGTGTGTGTGTGTGTGAGGGGGGGCAGCAGACCTACTGCAGTGCTCCTACGTTCTTATTATTAAATATAAACAAGACGTCATCACCTACTAACCTATAAAATGTGCTTCAATTAATTCTTCTCTCTCACTCCTCTGATGACATGTGTACATATCCTTGAAAGCACGCACGTATTACTCTTTATTATTTCCACCCTCATATCTTTTCATATTTGCATTCACACGTTTCATTATATGTATGTGTATATATGTATATGTATATATATATGTATATATATATGTATATATATATGTATGTATTTATATATATATATATATATATATATATATATATATATATATATATATATATATATATATATATATATACAGAGAGAGAGAGAGAGAGAGAGAGAGAGAGAGAGAGAGAGAGAGAGAGAGAGAGAGAGAGAGAGAGAGAGAGAGAGAGAGAGAGAGAGAGAGAGAGAGAGAGAGAGAGAGAGAGAGGCAATTTTAACTATGTAAGACAAGCCACTTCTCTGTGCGTCATCAGGAGCTATGCAGTGTTGCAAGGCTGCAACTGAAGGAGTGAAGGGAAGTTTTCTTAGAATAGCGCAATGCGGGTCTGTCACTTGCTGCTGGCTCTCTAAGAGTATTATTCTTATTATTTTCACTGTGATATATATATATATATATATATATATATATATATATATATATATATATATATATATATATCACAGGCAGGAGAAGGCCGCTCCTGCCTGTCCCAACTACTGGATCACTATGACAAGGTCCTGGATGATCTAGAAGACAAACAAAACGCAAATGTAGTATACACAGACTTTGCAAAAGCCTTTGATAAGTGTGACTATGGTGTAACAGCGCACAAAATGCGTGATAAAGGAATAACATAAAAAGTTGGTAGATGGATCTATAATTTCCTAACAAATAGAACACAAAGAGTAGTAGTAAACCGAGTCAAGTCTGAGGCGGCTACGGTGAAAAGTTTTGTTCCACAAGGTACAGTACTCCCTCCCATCCTGTTCCTCATCCTCATATCTGACAGTCAGGGATGTCAGCCACAGCACCGTATCTTCCTTTGCAAATGACACCCGAATTTGCATGACATTGTCCTCCACTGAAGACACTGCAAGACGCCAGGTGGACATCAACTAAATCTTTAAATGGGCTGCAGAAAGCAATATGAAGTTCAATGATGAGAAATTTCAACTACGCCGATGTAGAAAAAGTGAGGAAATTAAAACTATATCGGAGTATAAAACAAATTCCAACCATACAATAGAGCGAAAAACTAATGTAAAAGACCTGGGAGTGATAATGTCGGAGGATCTCACTTTCAAAGACCACAACATTGTATCAATCGCATCTGCTAGAAAAATGACAGGATGGATAATGAGAACCTTCAAAAACAGGGATCCTAAGCCCATGATAACACTCTTCAGGTCGCTTGTTCTGTCTAGGCTGGAATATTGCTGCACACTAACAGCACCTTTCAAGGCAGGTGTAAATACCGACCTAGAAAATGTACAGAGAACTTTCACGGCACACCTCAATTACTGGGAACGCTTAAAGTTCCTCATCCTGTACTCCCTAGAACGCAGACGGGAGATACATGATTATATACACTTGGAAAATCCTAGAGGAATTAGTACCGAACTTGCACACGAAAATCACTCCCTATCAAAACAAAAGACTTGGCAGACGATGCAACATCCCCCAATGAAAAGCAGGGGCGCCACTAGCACGATAAGAGACAACACAATAAGTGTCAGGGACCCAAGACTGTTCAACTGCCTCCCAGCATACATAAGGGGGATTACCAACAGATCCCTGGCTGTCTTCAAGAAGGCGTTGGACAGGCACCTGAAGTCAGTACCTGGCCAGCCGGGCTGTGCTTCGTACGTTGGGTTGTGTGCAGTCAACAGTAACAGCCTGGTTGAGCAGGCCCTGATCCACCATGAGGCCTGCTCACAGACCGGGCCGCGGGGGCGTTGACCCCCGAAACCCTCTTCAACTTTATATATATGTCATGCCGAGAATAGGTAAAACTTGCGATTTTGCTTAAATAGCAACGCTCTTCTTCCTGAATAAGGCAAGCGAAAATTTGTGCATGTAATAATTTCGCAAAAATCATTCTGAACATAACGAAAAATATATATTTCATTGTGTTTGTTTATCATTAAATTATTGTAAAAAATTACTAATTTTTACACTAACATAAATGAAAAAAATATATATCTTTAAACGTATAAGAGAAAATTTTAGAAAGAACTTAATTTTAAATGAGTTCTTGCTAACTGACCAGCTTTACCTATTGGCACGACATTATATATATATATACATATATATATATATAATATACATATATATATATATATATATATATATATATATATATATATAATACATATATATATAATATACATATATATATATATATATAATATACATATATATAATATACATATATATATATAATATACATATATATATATATATATATATATATATATATATATATATATATATATATATATATATATATACATATATATATATATATATATATATATATATATATATATATATATATAAATATAATATATATATATATATATATATATATATATATATATGTCGTGCCGAATAAGCAGAACTTGCGATCTTGGCTTAAATAGCAACACTCATCTTGCCATATAGGACAAGTGAAAATTTGTGTATGCAATAATTTCGCCAAAATCATTCTGAATCTTACGAAAAAAATATATTTCACTGTGTTTGTTTAGTATTCAATTATTGTAAACAAATCTAAAATATATTTATTTGGGTTAGGCTAAAATAAATTGCGCTTGTTATAATAAGGTTAGGTAAGTTTTCTAAGTTCCTTTTGGTGCAAAATTAAAAATTTTTACATCAACATTAATGAAAAAAATATATCTTTAAACGTATAAGAGAAAATTTTAGAAAGGACTTAATTTTAAATGAGTTCTTGCTAATTGACCAGTTTTACATATACAGCACGACATATATATATATACATATATATATATATATATATATATGTAATATATATATATAATATATATATATATATAATATATATATATATAGATAACAGGGATATATATAGATAACAGGGATATCTTGCTACTCCTACTTACACTTTGGTCACACTTCACAGACATGCACATGCATATATATATACATACATCTAGGTTTTTCTCCTTTTTCTAAATAGCTCTTGTTCTTCTTTATTTCTTCTATTGTCCATGGGGAAGTGGAAAAGAATCTTTCCTCCGTAAGCCATGCGTGTCGTATGAGGCGACTAAAATGCCGGGAGCAATGGGCTAGTAACCCCTTCTCCTGTAGACACTTACTAAAAAAGAGAAGAAGAAAAACTTTATAAAACTGGGATGCTTAAATGTGCGTGGATGTAGTGCGGATGACAAGAAACAGATGATTGCTGATGTTATGAATGAAAAGAAGTTGGATGTCCTGGCCCTAAGCGAAACAAAGCTGAAGGGGGTAGGAGAGTTTCAGTGGGGGGAAATAAATGGGATTAAATCTGGAGTATCTGAGAGAGTTAGAGCAAAGGAAGGGGTAGCAGTAATGTTAAATGATCAGTTATGGAAGGAGAAAAGAGAATATGAATGTGTAAATTCAAGAATTATGTGGATTAAAGTAAAGGTTGGATGCGAGAAGTGGGTCATAATAAGCGTGTATGCACCTGGAGAAGAGAGGAATGCAGAGGAGAGAGAGAGATTTTGGGAGATGTTAAGTGAATGTATAGGAGCCTTTGAACCAAGTGAGAGAGTAATTGTGGTAGGGGACCTGAATGCTAAAGTAGGAGAAACTTTTAGAGAGGGTGTGGTAGGTAAGTTTGGGGTGCCAGGTGTAAATGATAATGGGAGCCCTTTGATTGAACTTTGTATAGAAAGGGGTTTAGTTATAGGTAATACATATTTTAAGAAAAAGAGGATAAATAAGTATACAAGATATGATGTAGGGCGAAATGACAGTAGTTTGTTGGATTATGTATTGGTAGATAAAAGACTGTTGAGTAGACTTCAGGATGTACATGTTTATAGAGGGGCCACAGATATATCAGATCACTTTCTAGTTGTAGCTACACTGAGAGTAAAAGGTAGATGGGATACAAGGAGAATAGAAGCATCAGGGAAGAGAGAGGTGAAGGTTTATAAACTAAAAGAGGAGGCAGTTAGGGTAAGATATAAACAGCTATTGGAGGATAGATGGGCTAATGAGAGCATAGGCAATGGGGTCGAAGAGGTATGGGGTAGGTTTAAAAATGTAGTGTTAGAGTGTTCAGCAGAAGTTTGTGGTTACAGGAAAGTGGGTGCAGGAGGGAAGAGGAGCGATTGGTGGAATGATGATGTAAAGAGAGTAGTAAGGGAGAAAAAGTTAGCATATGAGAAGTTTTTACAAAGTAGAAGTGATGCAAGGAGGGAAGAGTATATGGAGAAAAAGAGAGAGGTTAAGAGAGTGGTGAAGCAATGTAAAAAGAGAGCAAATGAGAGAGTGGGTGAGATGTTATCAACAAATTTTGTTGAAAATAAGAAAAAGTTTTGGAGTGAGATTAACAAGTTAAGAAAGCCTAGAGAACAAATGGATTTGTCAGTTAAAAATAGGAGAGGAGAGTTATTAAATGGAGAGTTAGAGGTATTGGGAAGATGGAGGGAATATTTTGAGGAATTGTTAAATGTTGATGAAGATAGGGAAGCTGTGATTTCGTGTATAGGGCAAGGAGGAATAACATCTTGTAGGAGTGAGGAAGAGCCAGTTGTGAGTGTGGGGGAAGTTCGTGAGGCAGTAGGTAAAATGAAAGGGGGTAAGGCAGCCGGGATTGATGGGATAAAGATAGAAATGTTAAAAGCAGGTGGGGATATAGTTTTGGAGTGGTTGGTGCAATTATTTAATAAATGTATGGAAGAGGGTAAGGTACCTAGGGATTGGCAGAGAGCATGCATAGTTCCTTTGTATAAAGGCAAAGGGGATAAAAGAGAGTGCAAAAATTATAGGGGGATAAGTCTGCTGAGTATACCTGGTAAAGTGTATGGTAGAGTTATTATTGAAAGAATTAAGAGTAAGACGGAGAATAGGATAGCAGATGAACAAGGAGGCTTTAGGAAAGGTAGGGGGTGTGTGGACCAGGTGTTTACAGTGAAACATATAAGTGAACAGTATTTAGATAAGGCTAAAGAGGTCTTTGTGGCATTTATGGATTTGGAAAAGGCGTATGACAGGGTGGATAGGGGGGCAATGTGGCAGATGTTGCAAGTGTATGGTGTAGGAGGTAGGTTACTGAAAGCAGTGAAGAGTTTTTACGAGGATAGTGAAAGAGGGAAAGAGGGAAATTATTTCCCAGTAAAAGTAGGCCTTAGACAAGGATGTGTGATGTCACCGTGGTTGTTTAATATATTTATAGATGGGGTTGTAAGAGAAGTAAATGCGAGGGTCTTGACAAGAGGCGTGGAGTTAAAAGATAAAGAATCACACACAAAGTGGGAGTTGTCACAGCTGCTCTTTGCTGATGACACTGTGCTCTTGGGAGATTCTGAAGAGAAGTTGCAGAGATTGGTGGATGAATTTGGTAGGGTGTGCAAAAGAAGAAAATTAAAGGTGAATACAGGAAAGAGTAAGGTTATGAGGATAACAAAAAGATTAGGTGATGAAAGATTGAATATCAGATTGGAGGGAGAGAGTATGGAGGAGGTGAATGTATTCAGATATTTGGGAGTGGACCTGTCAGCGGATGGGTCTATGAAAGATGAGGTGAATCATAGAATTGATGAGGGAAAAAGAGTGAGTGGTGCACTTAGGAGTCTGTGGAGACAAAGAACTTTGTCCTTGGAGGCAAAGAGGGGAATGTATGAGAGTATAGTTTTACCAACGCTCTTATATGGGTGTGAAGCATGGGTGATGAATGTTGCAGCGAGGAGAAGGCTGGAGGCAGTGGAGATGTCATGTCTGAGGGCAATGTGTGGTGTGAATATAATGCAGAGAATTCGTAGTCTGGAAGTTAGGAGGAGGTGCGGGATTACCAAAACTGTTGTCCAGAGGGCTGAGGAAGGGTTGTTGAGGTGGTTCGGACATGTAGAGAGAATGGAGCGAAACAGAATGACTTCAAGAGTGTACCAGTCTGTAGTGGAAGGAAGGCGGGGTAGGGGTCGGCCTAGGAAAGGTTGGAGAGAGGGGGTAAAGGAGGTTTTGTGTGCAAGGGGCTTGGACTTCCAGCAGGTATGCATGAGCGTGTTTGATAGGAGTGAATGGAGACAAATGGTTTTTAATACTTGACGTGCTGTTGGAGTGTGAGCAAAGTAACATTTATGAAGGGGTTCAGGGAAACCGGCAGGCCGGACTTGAGTCCTGGAGATGGGAAGTACAGTGCCTGCACTCTGAAGGAGGGGTGTTAATGTTGCAGTTTAAAAACTGTAGTGTAAAGCACCCTTCTGGCAAGACAGTGATGGAGTGAATGATGGTGAAAGTTTTTCTTTTTCGGGCCACCCTGCCTTGGTGGGAATCGGCCAGTGTGATAATAAAAATATAATAAATTAAAAATATATATATATATATATATATATATATATATATATATATATATATATATATAAATATATATATATATATATATATATATATATATATATATATATATATATATATATATATATATATATATATATATGTATATATATATATATATATATATATATATACATAAACTCAACATTCATGCACGTACATATACATGTACTGTAAATTATAAACTGATGTGAAAAAGGTTGTGGAGCTGGACACAGTTGACACGTTATCAGAGTAACCATGTTGTATATCACAGATGACTGCACGAGGGAGGTGCAGGACAGCAAGAGCTTGATGGCTTGAAGGGGAGGTGGAGAGGAAGAGAGAGAAAGGGGGGGAAGGGGTGCTCTGGTAGCTTGCAGAAAGAGAGAACTGGAGTGACCTACGGATATTTGAGTGTGGAGGGGAGGAGTGTGGTGGGAGAGACTGCAAGAGGGTATTCATTAGCATAGCTAGATGAGCTTATGGTCGCAGCCAACATATTAAAAAACACACAAGTGCTCCTGTAGTACCATAGAGTCCTATACACAAATGACCAGCACATAAGAGAGTGAAGCTCATGACGTGTGACTTGTAAATGGTCCATGTCAGACCAATTATAATTATAATCATGGGGGAGCACTAAACCCATAGGATTATATATTGCATAAGGGGGGGGAGGGTGTGGAAGGTATTCAGATTCAATTCAGGGAATTGGAGCACAGATCCAATTCTCTAGATCAAGAGCCCCTCACCAGCATCCCCTTGAGGGGATGTCAGACTCAAACGTCGTCGAAAGTTTCTCTCTCCAGTGTGCGAGTTATTTGTGTATTGTTCCAGTCACGGTACTGTGTTTTTTTTTTGTTCTTCATAGAGTTCTATCTACATAAACATCAGGAATATCATAACAGACATTAAAAAATACTTAAATAGTGTTTAGAAGTCTTTCACATCACATTTACCTGAACACCTTCCCGCACAGGCATAAGCGATCTAGAAACTTACAGAGAAGAAAGATATACTTCTGAATAATAATAATACCTTCATTTCTACAAGTACATGTACAAGGTATACAGACCTAACTAAAATGACTCACGAAATCGTAATAACACAATTGCAAACAAACCATACCACGGGTGGGGTTTGAACCCGGGGTCAGAGAGTCTCAAAACTCCAGACCGTCGCGTTAGCCACTGGGACAGCTAGCCACAATAATGTTCATCCAACAAGGTATATTTCTATGGTATAGAAATATACATAGTTGGATGAATCTTATTGTGGCTAGCTGGCCCAGTGGCTAACGCGACGGTCTGGAGTTTTGAGACTCCGACCGCGGGTTCAAACCCGACCCGTGGTATTTTTTTTTATAGCTGACATATATGACATACTACTATACAGAAAGCCGCTTGCTATGCAAAGCATTTCGGGCAAATTAGGTCAGTTTTGTCCCACGATGCGACTCACAAGGGTCGATCAACACCAAGGTACCCACTTTACTTACGGGGAACATAGACAACGGGTGTAAGGAAACACGCCCTATGTTTCTACCCTCGCCGGGAATCGAATCGGGAGCCTCACTGTGTGAAGCGAGAGCTGTAGCCACCAGGCCTCGGGGCACCAAAGGAGAAAATCAGCTGTAGTTGGCAAGAACACACAGATACCCAGAAACCAAGGAACACCCGTATCGGGCACTATGATCTGTCCAGATGTGACAGGCAGCGAAGCTTGCATCCATTGCTTGTCATCAAGGAACACGTTTAGGACACTTTCAAACATGGACTCTAGAAAGATACCACATTCCTTTAGCTTGAGAATGTCAACGGCTATGAAGTTTTGCAAAATATAGGTGGGTTCATGAGGTACAAGACTGGTGAATAGGTAGAAAACATCATGTGCCTCAGTGCCCAGAATCAAACCTTCCATCTTACTGAGGTCGATATATATATATATATATATATATATATATATATATATATATATATATATATATATATATATATATATATATATATATATATGTCGTGCTGAATAGGTAAAATTTGTCAATAGCTAGAACTCATTTAAAATTAAGTCCCTTGTAAAATTTACTCTTATACGTTTAAAGATATATTTTTTCAATTATGTTAATGTAAAAATTAATAATTTTTGCACCAAAAGAATACACAAATAACCCGCACACAGAAGAGAGGAGCTTACGATGACGTTTCGGTCACAATAACAGGAAGGAGAGGAGGGAGTATAGTCCAAGTCGGACCGAAACGTCGTCGTAAGCTCCTCTTTTCTATGTGTGGGTTATTTGTGTATTGTTCCAGTCACGGTATTGTGCCTTTTATGTTATATATGTACCAAAAGAACCTTAGAAAACTTACCTAACTTTATTATAACAAGCGCAATTCAATTTAGCCTAATCCAATTAAATACATTTTTGATAAGTTTACATAATTTAATAATAAACAAACACAATGAAATATATATTTTTTTTTCGTTAGGTTCAGAATGATTTTTGCGAAATTATTGCATACACAAATTTTCCCTTGTCATATTCGGCAAAAAGAGCGTTGCTATTTAAGTCAAAATTGCAAGTTTTACCTATTCGGCATGACATATATATACTATGTGTGTGTGTGTGTGTGTGTGTGTGTGTGTGTGTGTGTGTGTGTGTGTGTGTGTGTGTGTGTGTGTGTGTGTGTGTGTGTGTGTGTGTGTGTGTGTGTAACAATTGATTTTTTCAAAGCATTACGCAATCGACAGACGAACCTTCCCGAAGTTTCAATGTATATACACTGACATTGTAGATGAATGGTTCACAGAACCATTCATCTACAATCCTGTCAGACACTGCAACTTCTTGGGATCTTAATACTTGGGAATTCTTCGCTTGCCTAACCCTTAGGCACGACCTACTTCCACATTGGGCAAATGTGACACCACCTACGACTGCTGCACCTCTCCTACCTACGGTTTATAAGCTCCTTCTCCGCTCATATGCCGTATTCTACTCAAGATTGATGGACTGACCACATCGACTCAAGGTTGAGGGACTGATTACCTCATTCTCCTCTTGTTCTTCAAGTTTCTCCTGTGTATGGACTGATGAAGCCACTGTGTGGCGAAACGTTTCCTTAATAAAGATACCCAAGAGTTGCACATGTGTCTAATTTATCATACACTGACATACACACATTTCGGTGTATATACACTGAGATACACACACATACACATCTCTTGGTGTAGATACCCTTGAGAGTTAAGTTAGTACCGGCTAAGTAATATATTCAGGCCCCAGCTTGGTAAACAAGCTAGGAGGGTGGTAATGAGTGTGGGTGTACTTAATTGACTTAGTAATGAAGGAAGTTAATTGCGTGATGGTGGTGGTTTTATGGATAATTGACATTCTGAAGTGGGTAAGAATGAGTGACAGGGGCGGGGATCAAGCATGCAGAACTTCAATAAGAATAATGGCTATGTTTAGGCTGTAAGAATGATGGCTAAAATTCGACCGTAAAAAAGATTGTTGTAGTTAATCAGTAAGAATGATATCTACGGTTTCACTGCAAGAATGATGACTATGTCAGAGTAACAATAATGACTATTGGTAGACTGTAAGGATGATGTCTGTGATGAAACTGTAAGAAGGATGCCTTTGGTTAGACTATCAGAATGGTGATTATGCACAACATTACGGTGATTATGGCTAATTTTAATAATAGAATAAGTATACTGTTAATCAAAATCGCTAAAACCACGCCTCAAGATAAAAAAAAAAAATTTTAGCCAATCACTAAGCTACTAATTGCTGTCGACAATCTCCTAACCACTTCAAGGTGTCACAAAATTGTGATAGCAGATTGTGAAGATTGTAGCCTCGTGGCTGCTGCTGCTGCTGTATTTGCATTTAGATGGACGGGAGAGAGTGAGCGTTGCAGCTCGCGTGTTTTACACTTTGTATATTTGAACGCTTTGGTCGCGTTATTGTTATTTTTATAGTCATAGGGGAGTTGCTAAACCCCTAGGAGGGACACACAGCTCCTGGGTAAGGGGGATTGGTTGGTTTATCGGGTTTAAAGCCTATCGATTACGCTAGGGGTCATCAAAACTACATGTCGCCAGAAGATGAGCATACTCTGTATCTCTGAATTTGGGACTCAACGCCTCTCATTGTATACACACTTTGAGATGCACATTTCTCGGTGTATACACGGATATGCACCTCTTGGAACACATGCACTAAGGGACATATACAGTACCACATACATAATACTATATATCCTTGTTTCACTCTTATTAAATCAAAGACCGTAAACTGAATTATTTACAACTTAACTAAAATTAAAACCAAAAATTTTGCCGATACCGACTTATTTTAGGTCGATACCATTACCGATACTCTCAATATTAGCCGATACCCACGAGTATCGACATCGATACTTTGGCACAACCTTAGTTAAGACATTATGGCGTGTGTACATACATCAGCATCTTGTGACGGGGTTAAAAGATGCACTAACAATCCTAAACCATTTTAACAATAAACTCACCTTTAAATAATAACCTAAATTAGCTATTATTTAAATACAAGACAATTACATTATTATTATTATTATTATTATCATCATCATCATGGGGAGCGCTAAACACGTAGGGATTACACAGCAAGACAATTACAGAATTTGAAAGACAGATTAATTCATTAATTCATCTACAAAAGTCGTTTGAGAGTTTGTTGTTCATTGTCACAAGATTGCCATTAAATCTTTATTTGTGGTCTTTTGTAGGATATGGACTATTATCATTGCTGGTTCATTCTCAGTAATTGTGTAGCATCCAAAGTGTTGTATACCAGGGAGATAGTTATTGGCAGGTGATGGGAGAGAGATAGAATGTTGCAAAAAGTGTCGCTTACACTGGTCATCTCTCTTGATAAACAAGAGCTGTGGCACACTGCCACACGTCAGGAGCCTTCACACACTTCCCCAAGAACTAACAAGACATTTATGAAGTGATTAATGGAAACAGGTTAGCCGGACTAGAGTCGTGGATGTGGGAAGTGCATACAGTGCCTGCACTCGGAAGGGTTGGGATGTTGCACTTCACATAAATTTGAAACCTGATTCATCTTTTACGTCGTAGCCTTCTATGCCTCCGTCTCCTTTCCCGTATTTCCACTTCATTTCCTTTTATTTGCATTTTCTATGACGTTCAGTAAGCGTGGACATGAAACCGAAACCAGCGTGTTCAGCTAATTCTGGTAATGGTCGATTGTGAATTCCTGCACCCTGCTGGAAGTGCACATCATGTGCACAACACCACCACTCAGGTGAACTACTAGGCAGGGGATACATTGCTAGTAGGCGGTCGCTGTTAGTGGCCCAAGTGGGGGATAGAGATACATTGCTAGTAGGTACATGTTGTTCCTGCAGCTCTAGTGATGGATACACTGCTAATATCCTTATCCTGCTAAGCTGTGTTGTTATATCTAGATGTCAGGCAGCGCCTAGGGAATGAGCGACTATCAGGTTCACAAGAACAGTGGTAAGCCCACTGGCCCATTCTAGGCGAGTCAAACTCACACTCACCTACACCACTCACGTATCCGTCCAACCTATATTTAAAGCTACCTCAGAGTTCTTGCCTCAATGACGTTACCTGGGAGTTTGTTCCACTCATCTACGACTCTACTACCAGACTAGTACTTCCCTCCAGTCTTTCTAAATCTAAATTTATCGAACTTGAATCCAGTGCTGTGAGTCCTGTCTTGGTTAGATATTTTCAACACGGTATTTATATCTCTTTTATTTATTCCTGTTTTCCCTTTGTACACCTCGGTCAAATCTTCCCAAGGAAGAGGATAGGTCCGTCTCCTTGGCTCAATAGCCCCTCACAAGCATCAAGGAACCTAGGCTATGTAGTAAAACAAAGGTATGTACTCAGGCTAGGCTATGTAGACCAGACTATATAAACCTGCTGGGGTATATAACCCAGTTAGACTGAAGAATCTGGCTAAGATATACTCCCAATTAGGTAATAAGATTCAATTTAAGTTATGCTCGTGTTGACTAAGCCTATTCGACTTAAACAATATGGATACATTCGTCCTCTTAAGCTTCTTAAACCAGCCAGATTATACTCATCCTGTTTAGTTATGTGACAAGAAAGAGAGAAGAAAGCCTGGTGACTGGATGTAACTGCAGAGAGAGAACGGTGAGGGGAAAGTGTCCCTTTACCCTACAGTAATATATCAAGCACCCTCTTTGGCTACATTGCACTGGCTGACAACAGTGATAGCAGGGGAGCCCAGATATCACTGTTTCCGCGGCCGGCAATGAAATAACTCGGCTGACTGTATCCCCCTGTCCAGTGGTGGCTTCATGTGCTGTATTCTCTGATGAATGGCTCTTTTGACTTGCTGTATCTTTTGCCTAGTGGCCGTTTACCTGACTGTACTTTATGACAAGTGATTATTAACCTTGTTGTATTACTTAACGGTGTTTTTTCTTACTGTATCCCTTGAACGACTTTTTTTTTTATATTGCTGTAGCCCTTGAATGATTGTTTGTCTACTGTATTGCCTAGTCAGTGATTCTTTTGACTGCTGTATTTCCTGGCTAGTAGGCGTTTATCTGACTATGGTTTTATCTAGATTTAGCTGTAATTATGTTGTTTACCGTTAACCCATCAGTTAACTAGCATTCACGATTAATTCACAATTTGGGGGATTATTATTAATTGTTATATCTTGTTAAGCGCTAAACCCATGTGGGTCATACAGCGCGAGACGTGGTGGAGGCTTGATCCTCCATCTGCTGAGCGCAAAAGAGACGTCGTCCACACTATCAAATCTAGAAACGACCAAAAGGCAGTCTCAAATTTTTCATCCAAATTGTGGGGTAATTGCTAGTTGTTCCAGCCACGGTGTTATGAACTGTTCCAGCCACAATGTTGTGAACTGTTCCAACAATGGTGTTGTGAATTGTTCCACCCATTGTGTTGTAACCTGTTCAACCCACGGTGTTGTCAACCGTTCCAGCCACGGTGTTGTGAACTGTTCCAACAATGGCGTTGTGAACTGTTCCAGCAATGGTGTTGTGAACTGTTCCAGCAATGGTGTTGTGAACTGTTCCAGTCACGGTGTTGTGAACTGTTCCAACAATGGCGTTGTGAACTGTTCCAGTCACGGCGTTGTGAACTGTTCCAGCAATGGTGTTGTGAACTGTTCCAGTCACGGTGTTGTGAACTGTTCCAGCAATAGTGTTGTGAACTGTTCCAGGAATGGTGTTGTGAACTGTTCCAGCAATGGTGCCGTGAACTGTTCCAGTCACGGTGTTGTGAACTGTTCCAGCAATGGTGCTGTGAACTGTTCCAGCCAGTGTTGTGAACTGTTCCAGCAATGGTGTTGTGAACTATTCCAGTCACGGTGTTGTGAACTGTTCCAGCCACTGTGGGTGCTGTGAACTGTTCCAGCCACTGTGGGTGTTGTGAACTGTTCCAGAATGCTGTTGTTTTTATTCTTAACTAGAATGTTGACCCGACTTTCACACACTAAAGTATATTTATTACCATCAAAAGAAAAAAAAAGAAACTTTTCATATATCCCTGGATAAATGGTTTTGTGTATCCCATGGATAAATATTTCTGTATATCCTGGTTAAGTATGTTGTGTATCCTGGATCAAAAATTTTTTTATCCTGGATAAAAAAAATGTGTATCCCTTAGAAGAATATTTTTTGTGTATCTGGATAAATATTTTGTGTATTCCTGAATAAATAATTTTGTGTATCTTTGGATAAATGGTTTTGTGCATCCCTGGGTAAATGGTTTTACGTATTCCTGGAAAAATTATTTCATGTATTCCCTGACAAATGATTTGAATATCTTCGACAAATGGTTTTATGCGTCTTTGGACAAATAATTTGAATATCTTCGACAAATGGTTTTATGTATCTTTGGACAAATGGTATTGTATATTCCTAGACAAATGGTATCGTATATCCCTGGACAAATGGTATTGTATATTCCTGGGCAAATAGCACTGTATATCCCTGGACAAATGGTATTGTATATCCTTGGTCAAATGGTACTGTATATTCCTGGGCAAATAGTATGGTATATCTCTGGACAAATGGTATAGTATATCCCTGGACAAATGGTATTGTATATTCCTAGACAAATGGTTTATATTACTGGGCAAATAGTATGGTATATCCCTGGACAAATGGTACTGTACGTGGCTGAACCTCTTTCGAATTTCTTTAATGGAGGGGGATGGGGGAGGGTGCCTTGATACTAGTGAAGGCTCTTGCCGCAAGGAACTGGAGCTACTTTCCCCTTCCTCGGATCAAATCTGACGACCTCCCACTCCTCTCATTCCCCAGACGCTGTGTAACCAGGACGAGCGTTTCCCCGTGAAAATAATCACATTAATTAACCTCTTCCGGAAAAAAAAGAGTTGTTTAGACGATGTTTATGTCTTCATGAGGGCCAAAGTGTTTATTTTCTAGCCATCCTTCAGAATGAAATGTTTTAAATGGAGAATCAAAATCACCATGGTTAAAGCAATTCAGGAGCTATTTGGAGAGGAAATATCAGACGTTTCGGTCAGTCCTGGAACATTCTCGTGTCACGATTTGACGATAATGGTCCAAAAAGGACCGAAGCGTCTTCAAAAGTTTCTTCGCCAAATTGTGAATAATAGTCGAATGATACGAAGTAGATAACTCTTACGAATTTAGTGCTTATAATATATTATTACTGCTACTACTAACAATAATAATAATTAGTACTACTACTACTACTACTACTACTAATAATAATAATAATAATAATAATAATAATAATAATAATGGAATGCTGTAATTGCCGCGTGTTTTGCAGGTGTTCGATAAACACCTGCTAAACTTACTTTTCCTATATAGCATCACAAACTCGTTTTTAGCCGACATCATTTCTGCTTTCTCTTCGTTTTTCCTCCCGTTTACTGCATTCCTCATCTTCTGGCAGCGCCGAGCCGAGGTTATTATGCTCCGCGTCTATGGGGAAATACTACTCACTATGCACAGCTGCACACTCTCACAATGCGTTCTCTGCACTGATCAACATGGGCACCAGAGTTTCCCTTTTGCAAAGTGGGCAAATGGAATTACCTGGTTATCCAATTAGCGGTGAATATCCAGATTGCTCGCTGCAACACGGGAAACCTCGCCGAGCCTGGCATCGCGAGTGATTGCAATGTTGCAAGGCTTCTAATCACATAGATGGATATGCACACTGGTGTGCATATAAACAAAGCATTAGTGTGTGTGTTCCATCACGCAGGATGAGGGAATATGAAGGAGAAACATATCTAGCTTTTGTTCCTAATGTGTAATTATCATATAAAAATATTTTAGCAGCACACTGCGGATGTATCCAAATTTGTTACATTGAAAAAAGTGTATGTGTATGCGACAATACAGGTAGTCTCAGTAATATACATATGTAGGATGAATGCATGGACGGAGGCATACTCATGTGTGTGCATACGCAGATATACGCAAACCTTCGAATGCACATAGGCACATAGATACGCACACGTGTACACTACCCACGAAAATGCACATATCAACGAATACATTTAATGAAATACATACATACACAAAAAGATACTCATACGCATGCACAGTCATACATGAACATTCACACTGATACACATGCACACACACACACACACACACGAGTAAACCACACAAAATATACGTACAAACACACGCAAACAGGGAAGCGCTAAATGATTAAGGGCAACACAGCACCTAGGGAATGTGAGATTAGTCTGACTCGGGGAAGAGGAGGAGAGCTCCACTTCCATGGATGAAGATCCCATCAACAGTACAAAGATATCCGTAACTTACCTGTGAGCCAGTCGAGGTCAATGGTCTCCTCCCAGCCAGCACTGGCGGACCCCAGACCATCATGGCCCGGTCCAGAGGCCAGAGGACCGAACTCTAACATGGCCTGAGTTGGTGTGTAGCTCCCGGTCCTCCACACCAGATCTGGGTCGTATTATCTCGACTTTGTGGCAAAGACACGTTTTACCTTATTTTCTGAATTTTTTTGAATGTATGTTATGGTATTATTGAGGAAGCTGTAGTAGGCTGCTTATGTGTTTTAAGTGTAGTGTTTGAGTGAGTCCTTGCGAGTAGAGTCAGCGAGTAATGCAGATATGTCTGCCGTAAGTTGCACACTTGCACCATAATCAAACACTTGTTACACACACACAAAAACACACACTTGTGAAAACACCTGTCTGTCGCCCTACACAGCTGTAACACAAGGTACGGCTCACCACTGATGGAAATATCTCCGCCAGGGTTGCAGAAGCAATTTAAACATCTGCAAATTGCTGCCTTAGTCGAGAATTAACGTTTTCTAAAATCCGCACAAAATATCGTTGTGGTGTAGGGGGTGTTGCATGTTGATGACAGGTGGATGGGTGAGTTATTATAGCGGTGGACGCGACTAAACACAAGTCAGAGGCGTTATCACACTTGATATCTCATTAACGCCAACTTTCATTGTTTGGAACAAGGTGAGGTGTGGCAGGAGCAATGGCAAGCACTCACACCTACGTCCAACTGCTAGCGTCACCAGCAGCACACTGAGCCCAGCAGCAGCAGCAGCAGCAGCAGCAGCAGCAGCAGCACGGAGGAGACACACCCACCAGGGTGGCAGGGAGTCACTCAGGGAGGGAGTGAACAAGGGAGAGATGGAGTGAAAGAGGGAGGGAATGAACGGGGGTTCCATCTCTCCCTTTTGCTGTTGCTATCCCTCTTGACAACCTTCTCTCAATTTCTCTGTGTATGCATATATATATATATATATATATATATATATATATATATATATATATATATATATATATATATATATATATATATATATATATATATATATATATATATATATACAATATACATATACATATATATATATATATACATATATATATTATATACATATATATATATTATATACATATACATATATATTATATACATATATATATATATATATATATATATATATATATAAACTATATACATATATATATATATATATATATATAATAAATATATATTATACATATATATATATATATATATATATATATATATATATATATATATATATATATATATATATATATATATATATTCGCTCTCTCTTGTCAGATACTTTCCTCAATATGCCTCAACTCGATCTGTCAATATTACTCAAGCGCGCCACTATTTGATTTGAATATATGTATATATATATATATATATATATATATATATATATATATATATATATATATATATATATATATATATATATATATATATATATATATATATATATATATATATATATATATATATATATATATATATATATATATATATATATATATATATATATATATATATATATATATATATATATATATATATATATATATATATATATATATATATCCTTGTAATAGTATTTCAATAAATTGTTGCAATAACATTAAAATTTCATTTGTGTCAGCGCTGTAAATATGTATAACTTCTCCTGAAAATAAGGATATGGCACATAGGGGACCCTACTCGTTAATTTGTATGTAAATTGACTCTATATAACCCTACATGGCTTATATGTCATTGTAAGATAACGCTGAACTTTTTGGAGGCAACTTATGTAGGTATTGTTTTCTAGCTTGTGTGTGTGCGTGTGTTCTCACCTAATTGTGGTTGTAGGGGTCGATTCATAGCTCCTGGCCCCGCCTCTTCACCGGTCACCACTAGTAGGTCCACCCTCTCCGTGCTCCATGAGCTTTATCATACCTCTTCTTAAAGCTATGTACCTGCCTCCACTACCTCACTCTCCAGACTATTTCACTCCCTGACAACTCTATGGCTGAAGAAATACTTCTTAACATCCCTGTGACTCATCTGAGTCTTCAACTTCCAATTGTGACCCCTTGTTTCTGTGTCTCTTCTCTGGAACATTCTGTTTCTGTCCGCTTTGTCGATTCCTTTCAGTATTTTATATGTTGTTATCACGTCACCCCGTTCCTCCTGTCCTCCAGTGTCGTCAGGTCGAGTTCCCTTAACCTCTCCTCGTAGGACATGCCCTTTAGCCAGGTGCTTGGCCAGGTGTGGGTTCCAGACTGGGGGCTGCATACTCCAGTATAGGCCTGACGTACACGGTGTACAGGGTCAGGAACAACTCCTTACTAACATGCCGGAATGCTATTCTTAGGCTCGCTAGTCGCCCATATGCTGCATTTGATTGATGACTTTGCACTTGGTGGGGTTGAACTCCAGGAGCCAGTTACTGGACCAGACCTGCAGCCTGTCCAGATTCCTCTGTAGTTCTGCCTTATCCTCCTCCGACTGAAATCTTTTCATTAACTTTAAATCACCTGCAAACAGGGACACTTCTGAGTCTATTCCTTCCGTCATGTCGTTCACATATACCAAACCGCACTGGTCCTAGGACTGACCCCTGTGGAACCCCGTGTGTGTGTGTGTGTGTGTGTGTGTGTGTGAGTGCTGCTCACCTAGTTGTGGTTGCAGGGGTCGATTCACAGCTCCTGGTCCCACCTCTTCACTGTCGCTACTTAGGTCACTCTGCTCCATGAGTTTTATCATATCTCTTCTTAAAGCTGTATATGGATCCTGCCTCCACTGTGTGTGTGTGTATACTCACCTATATGTTGTTGCAGGGGTCGAATCACAGCGTGTGTGTGTGTGTGTGTGTGTGTGTGTGTGTGTGTGTGTGTGCGCGTGTGTACTCACTGAGCTGTATTTTCGGGGGTTGAGGCATTGTTCCTGAACTTGCTTCTTGGTTTGAGAGTGGCGAAATCTACTGCAGTCGAGCTTATCGGGTTCTATCGTAACTGTTCTTCAAGCTGTGAGTGGATGAAGCCTCCATCATTTCCTCGTCTGAAACATTCCACTTCTGAACCACCCTCAGAGTAAATTAGTACTACTTCCTCCCGTCCCACTGGCTCCTTATAATAATATCTTTATTTACTACAAGTACATGTACAAGGTATACAGTCCTAGCTGACATCAATGACATACTACTATATATAAAGCCGCTTGTTATGCTGAGCATTTCCGGCAAATTAGGTCAGTTTTGTCCCAGGATGCGACCTACACCAATCGACTAACACCCAGGTACTCACATTTTACTGATGGGAAACATTGACAACCGGTGTAAAGAAACACTCCCAATGTTTCTACCTTCGCCGGGAATCGAACCCAGACCCTTGCCGTGTGAAGCGAGAGCTTTAACCACCAGGCCACAGTGGCTCCCTTTTTAACTCGTTCGTCTATTCAGTTCTGAGTCTTTCTGAGTATATCATTCATCGGAGCTTCGGGACATGTCTTATTGCAAATCTTCAAACTTTCTCTAGATTTAACACGAGCTTTATCAGGTGAAGGCTTCATACTGTGGCTGCGTACTCCATGTTGGGCCTTAAATAAATGATATGCAGTGTTCTAAATGATATTTTTTGTTCACGTTCTTGAATTCTGTTCCTAGATTTGCCATTCTGGCTTATGTGAGTACTCTAGGCACGAATTAGTTCATTTATCGAGTGAATTATTGTAATCCTTCATGGTAAAATTATTAAGGTATTCTACATGATTAATTTATCTAACTCAGAAATGAAACATTCTGAAGATTTTAGGTTTACAATCAAGAATCATGTTTACCTTCATAATACAAAAAAGAATAAACCTTGATATGAACGCAATTTGTCAGAGTGCTTTTGGATGATGAGAGGGAGGTAGGGAGCAAAGGGGAGGGGGGATGGAAGGAGTGATAGAAGGAGGGTGATAGCGGGAGGATGATGGTGGGAGGGTGATGGCGGGAGGTTGATGGAGGAAGGATGATGGTGGGAGCATGTGGGAGGGAGGTTGTGGTTGGAAGGATAGGTTTGAAACTAAGGGTTTCTGAGGGAGGGAGAATGTTGGAGAGACCTGGAGGGAGTATACGAGGTGTGGTACTGAGGGTGCTGGAGTGAGGGAGTGGAGGGCTGGAGTGAGAGGAAGAGCACTGGACGGATTGTGTGGGAGGGAGGATATGGTAGTGAATAAGTATGAGGGAGAAATGATGTGGCAGTGATAGGGAGGGTGTAGGGGAGGAAGGGAGAGAGGGAGAGAGGGAGGGAGAGAGAGAGGGAGGGAGGGAGGGAGGGAGGTAGGAAACATTCATGGCCACACATAACAACTATTACCATGGGCATAAAAAAGGAGATATAATCTGAGTCAGCCTCACACACCATTCTCTCTTAACATGATCATTGTTCCTCTGTATTATTACCTGCTTGATGTTAGCATTCACCTGGTGTGTGCTAATGATCTCTCTCTCTCTCTCACACACACACATACACACACACACACACACACTCACTCTCACTCTCTTACAGAGGAAAACTTCATTAACCCACAAGAAAACGGAGCAAACTATCAAGTATCAACAACCAAAATATTTACACAGCGTTGTAACGACAGTCTGAACAAATTCTTGACTTTGTCGTCCCCACAACCATGTCAGAACTCATTATCTTCACCGCAGCATTCTAGCACTTAAAATGAATATCACTTTCGAAACTCATAACTGGTACTATATTAATTTCAAACTACGCAGCAGCTGACTTTGAAACGATATATAAAAAATAACTGTACGAGAGTTAATTGGATTATGTTTTTGGTTGTAATAGATTTTGAAGGGATTGTAACCTTGAGTGATAATATTCCAAGAAGAGAGAAGGAAAGAGGCAAGGAAGCATTTATCACATTAGAGTTAATATTTATTATGTAGCGAAGACGTAACACCAATAAGAAATTCCGAGTGGAAATTGAGATTAGATCCTGAGATAGTTCCTGACTATGGAACTGAGCTTCTCCAGGCTGAGGGACTGACAACCTCAAATTCTACGACTTCAAGGGTGATGGACTGATTACATCGTCTTCACATCTCTACTGTTCCTGCCTACTTTCTGTATTCGACTGAAGAAGCCTACTGTGCAGGCGAAACGTTTCGGAATAAAGTTGCCTAACTGTTGCCTATGTGTCTTACCTACCAAAAATGCTATAAATACGTTTTTGTAGGAACTGTAAAAAACACACTAAATAAGAATGAAATTAAGAGCCTGGACGCGTTGATATACTTGAAGACGCTGAACTAGAGCCAGAGGAACTACCAGACAGAAGTTTAAGTATTGACATGTAATTATCAACGTACTAATATTGATATTCAACACCTCAACAAGGGAAGGTAGAGTGACTTGTGACTCGACACTCGTTATTGTTGCTACAATAGTCCAAGAAGAAGGCAGATCCTATTACAACTACTACTGTTACTACAACAACAACTACTACTGTTACTACAACAACTACTACTACTGTTACTACAACAACAACTACTACTGTTACTACAACAACTACTACTACTGTTACTACAACAACTACTACTACTGTTGCTACAACAACTACTACTACTGTTACTACAACAACTACTACTACTGTTACTACAACAACTACTACTACTGTTACTACAACAACTACTACTACTGTTAGTACAACAACTACTACTAGTTACTACAATAACTACTACTACTGCTGCTGCTGTTACTGTTGCTGCTACTCCTACTGTTGCTGCTACTGCTACTGTTGCTGCTACTACTACTACTACTACTACTATTGCTACTACTGCTACTATTACTACTACTGCTGCTACTACTACTACTAATATTACTACTACTACTGCTGCTGGTACTACTACTACTACTTCTGGTACTACTACTACTACTATTACTACTACTACTGCTGCTACTACTATTACTGCTGCTGCTGGTACTACTACTACTCCTGGTACTACTACTACTATTACTACTACTGCTGCTACTACTACTAATATTACTACTACTACTACTACTAATATTACTACTACTACTACTACTACTATCACTACTACTACTACTACTAATAGTACTACTACTACTACTAATATTACTACTACTACTACTACTACTAATATTACTACTACTACTACTACTAATATTAATACTACTACTACTAATATTAATACTACTACCATTCCTTCTCTCTCCTAATCATCATCATCATCTGTCTCATAATATTTCGTTCCCTCTCACATTTTTCAACTTCCCCTCTTCTTCTCCTCTCGTTCACCTCGTCACATTTTTCTCTCCTCTCCCCCAATTCTCTTTGTTTCTCATCCCTCTCTTACCGTAAAATTTATTATTCCTACTTTTTACGTTCACATTGTTCCTCTCTTCCTTTCTATTTTTTTCTCCTTTCTTCGTTTCTTTCTTTTTACCTTCCTCGTTATTCATTCTCCTCTTTTCTTCTTCTCCTCTGTTTCCTAATCCACCAAAATAGAAATTCATTTGCAATATTAATAATAATAATAATAATAATAATAATAATAATAATAATAATAATAATAATAATATTATTATTATTATATTTATAATTATAATAATAATAAAAACAAGACCAACAACAATAACAACAACAGCAACAACAACAACAACAATAATAATAATAATAATAATAATAATAATAATAATAATAATAATAATAATAAATAATAGTAAAAATAACAATAATACTAATAAAATTCATTATTATTATTATTATAGTCAATTGCAGGAGATTACTGTATAATTGCTAGATTACGATGTTTCGCACAGTTATGGACTCCCGCCTCCACATATCGCTCAGGGAAACAAGTTGATTACATTAATTATGTAAATGTAATTACTTGGGGTAAAATGTCAGATTACAATTATAATTTCCGTGTTCTGATGATTGAGAGAGAGAGAGAGAGAGAGAGAGAGAGAGAGAGAGAGAGAGAGAGAGAGAGAGAGAGAGAGAGAGAGAGAGAGAGTGTTCCCTCCCTGACTATAAAATTTTCATTTCCAATTTAACTTTTTGACTTATTAATATTTTCTCTCTCTTTTTTATTAAAAACTTAAGGTTCATACTTTATTTAGCTTCAGAGTTCATGTATTTACTGATAAAGCTTAGATTTGTTATCTTATCTCAGCTCATTTAAGGAACATAGCTTGTTTACTATTTCAAGGGAAGAACAGCTCCAATTTCTTGGATCAATATAAATTCATTAGCATCGTCACCAAATAAATTGACCACAATGACTACAACAATTGATGGTTGCCCGTCTTGCGATGTAATAGCTGTCTTCCGGGTGTCAACAGCGAGCCAGAGAGCGGAGCTTTAAGTACCTTGGTCTTGAGCATTACACTACTACCAGCAGGGCCGCGTCAAGGCTTCAAGTCTCTCTCACTCTTTCTTTCTCTCTCTCTGCTGAGTGTATGCATGTTTGTGTGTGGTGTGTGTACTCACTTAGTTGTGGTTACAGGGGTCGAGTCACAGCTCCTGGCACCGCCTCTTCACAAACCCACTGTGTGTGTGTGTGTGTGTACGGGGAGCCAATCAATACGGCTCATTTTCACTGGAGTTCTTTATACATGCTTCCCCAGGATGCCACCCACAACAGTCGACTGATTCCTATTTAATAATAATAATAATAATAATAATAATAATAATAATAATAATAATAATAATAATAATATTATTATTATTATTATTTTTACAAGAAACGTAAGATGATAGTTTTTATATAAGCTCACAGTAGTTTCTACATTCCTTGCAGACTTGATTTAGCAAGTATATATTTAAACCTTATACATAATCTTCAGTTCAGTAGTATTTAACCTGACTTAATGAAGAAAAAAGTGACTATATATATATATATATATATATATATATATATATATATATATATATATATATATATATATATATATATATATATATATATATATATATATATATATATATATATATATATACACAAATAACCCGCACATAAAAGAGAGAAGCTTACGACGACGTTTCGGTCCGACTTGGACCATTGACAAAGTCACACTAACAGAGGTGGAGCAGGACGGCTATATATAGGCAGGAAGAGGTGGAGGTAGTAGTAGTGGTAGTAGTAGTAGTAGTAGTAGTACAAGAATTGTATATAATACCGACAGGATGAAATGACACATGCACAACACCCGGGCATCCCCACCGTAGACGAAACGTCTATATATATATATATATATATATATATATATATATATATATATATATATATATATATATATATATATATATATATATATATATATATATATATATATATATATATATAATATATATATGCAACGCTATTCTTGCCGAATAAGGTAAGCGAAAATTTGTGTAAGCAACAATTTCGCAAAAAATAATTCTGAACCTAACGGAAAAAATATACTTAATTGTATTTGTTTATTAAATTATTGTAAACTTATCTAAAATATATTTACTTGGATTAGGCTAAATTAACTTGCAATTGTTATAATAGGGTTAGGTAAGCTTACTAAGGTTCTTTTGGTGCTAAATTATTAATTTTTACATTAACATAAATGAAAAAAATATATCTTTAATTTTTTAAGATAAAATTTTAGAAAGGACTTAATTTTAAACGAGTTCTTGCTAATTGACTAATTTTACCTATTCGGCACGACATATATATATGGGATGCATTTCTTTTATCTCCATGTGAAGAGGATCTCACAGGGAGGGATTAGGGAAGAAGGAAGGGAAGAAGAGAACGAGAGAGGAAGGGAGGAAGGGAGGGAGGGATGAAGGGATGAAGGGAGGGAGGAAGGGAGGGAGAGAGGAAGGAAGGAAGGGAAAATAAAAAAAAACAATAAGGTTCATAACTCAAACAATCGTCTATTTCCATCTTTATTTTTGAGACACCATTACAAAATTACCTTGAAACAACAGACCAGAAACAGTCTTTGGATGTGAAGAAATTACCTCTAATAAATCTGGGTGACCTTTTTTTTCCATAAGAGCTCTTTTTATAAATTCTTTTTTCTCAAAAAAAGGCAATTTCTAAAAAGGCGAATATACATATCTAGGTAAATACAAAGTATGAGGAAAGATGCCATACTTTAATATTATTATCACAATGTATACCATCAAACAGTCGCTGCTGAACAAGAAAACCGATTCGGAACGTCATTTAACGAACGAATTTTACGAACAGGATGAAGAGGATTGTTAGTATTGATGTATATATATAAATTACGTGGGGTATGGGAGAGTGTAAGTGGCGAGTGTAAACAACGACCGTCCAGTGGTAGAGGCAGCGAGCACACACCTGTAGAAAAACACATATGACAACTCTTCACCACGTTTCGCTCAAGGAGAGCTTTGTAATGCTTCACTCGAGAAAGAAGAGCTACGCAGTATCACTACTACTGTCACTGAGGGAGAGTGAAGGAAGGAACGAGGGATGAGAAAGGTAGAGAAGGCCAAATGAAGGAATTAAGAGTGATATATTTATAGGTTTAAATCAAAATTTGATGTTAGTAATGCTTCACTGAAGGAGATATTAAGTCATAACTTGATAAAGCTCTCCTTGAGTGAAACGTGGTTATTGTAAAGACTTAAGTTGTTTTATGTGTCTTTACAATTTGCTCACAAACTTAAGCTGAGACTAGACTACGTTTGGGTTCGTCCTAAACCGCTGTCAAGTTGTGACAACACAAGGGCTCAGGACAGACCGAAACGTCGTTTAGTTTCGCCTTTAATTTCTAAGGTTGTGAATAAATACATATTGAAATAAACTGTTCTTCTCACAGCAGTTACTGACGCCCACAGATACCAGAATCCACTGCTGGTGTCTGTGGGTGTGCCACTGACATGTTTACAAAGCCACTTGAGAACGTCGTATATAAACCATCAAACTTAAACACACACGCTTCATAAACATTACTTAAGATATAAAACAGTAGAACTAATACATGAACTAGTGTGAGCACAGTGCGTAGGAGCGAGTAGCAATGTAATCCTACATGGTTCTACAAATCAGTAATTTAATTCGTAGTCTACCTATACACGTAACAAGATTACATTGACGAAGGCGTAATAAAGAGCCACACATGATATACCAGAAGGGAATCCAACGTTTAGATACCAGAGAGCTGGTTCCCACAGACAGCATAATAATACAAACAGGAAATGCGATTTAAGGTGTCAGAGATGTACGCTAAATTTGTCTCTCACACTGAGCAGGGAAGCAGAATATATTAACGTCTAGAATTAATAAATTCCATGTCTGCAGTGGCATACCTTAAGGCCTGTACACCTAATGTCAAATATAATGAACCAGTAAGCCGATGGAAGGCCTCGGTCAAATGGGCGACAGCTTCACGGAGCTGGCCATTGTATGACTTAACTCCGGCGTCACGAGAAATGCTCACATTTCTCCTGACAAACAGAATACGACCACCATTAAATAATATGATACCATTATTTATATTAAACAAATGCACACTGTATAAACCACTAGAGTAATATAGACAATAAATGTGCAGGTATACTGAGGTACTTGCCCAAGTAGCCACAAACTGAGATTTTGGGGTCTGAAATATATCCATATGGATCTCATACTACAACTATTATACAAAAAAATTTACGGCCGAACATTTGAGCCCAACGGGATCTTGTGTGCCTCGGTCAATGAGGGAGTAACGGAGATCTTGTGTGCTTCGGTCAATGAGGGAGTAACCGGGCTCTTGTGTGCCTCGGTCAATGAGGGAGTAACCGGGATCTTGTGTGCTTCGGTCAATGAGGGAGTAACCGGGATCTTGTGTGCTTCGGTCAATGAGGGAGTAACCGGGTTTCCAGAGGTCGACCGAGATCGTCGTAGTTAAAATGTATAAGACCATAACATTCAAAATTGGAAATTATCAGTTGCATAATGTTAATGTGCTGTCACATATTAGTTTACAAGTATTAGTAATAAGTATTTGTGTGTGACCTGTATTGGATATCATGTTAGAGTCTGTGGCATTGTTATGTATTCACTAGTGTTGTAACTTCTCACGCAATTCTACAAGTTACCACAAGCATCACAGCAATACCCAATCTTCAACACTACCGTAGAAAAAATCTCCTTACTACTACTTGCACAGCGAATATAAATCTAAAAGTCTTTTATAAACCTTGTCTCTGAGTTACACAGGTGAACAGAGCGGGCGAACAGCCCTATGGTTATACATGACATCAGTAATACGTAAGTTAACATACACTAAGATTATTCATGAATGGCACCTATTTTCGGGCTTCCAGAAAAAGAGGCTATAATATCTACACTATCAGTATCCATTGTCTTTTATCTTTTGTATCTTAAAGTTTACAGTTAATCAGTTTACAGTAATAACATCAAGAACGGAGGTACAGTGTGAAACTAAGACAGTTTTTTTTTACATAAAAATATAACATTTTGATAAATGTTTTGATACACACACTTGTGACTCGGCGAGTAGGAAAAGCGGCTTCCTTAACAAAAACTAGTCAGCTGATTACATGTTAACTAGAGCACGTGGTTATGTTTACATAACATTTGACAGCTGATTCAACGTGACAGAAGCACGTGCCTTTGTTACCATAACATTAATCAGCTGATTTATAACTAATTTCTTCTTATTATTATTATTAGTATTATTAATAGTAGTGGTAACAGTAATTGTAGCAGTAGTAGTAGAATTAATTGGTAGTAGCATCGGAATAATAGTGACAGTAGTAGTGGTGGTGGTGGTGGTGGTAGTAGTAGTAGTAGTAGTAGTAGTAGTAGTAGGAGGAGGAGGAGGAGGAAGTGGAGCAGGAGAAGCAGAAGTAGAAGTATTTATGTAGTCACTTTCCTCACCTGCTCGCCTTCACAGGTGTGAAACTCACAAACCTCGGAACAAACAATTTGATACTGACATTTAGGCTAACATGAACTACTGATATTGTGATGGTCGTAGGTCAAGTATACAAATTCTGGCATGTGCTGCTGCTTGCTATCAGTAACACATATGTAACTTCATATCTAAACATTCACAGCCTTGAGGCTAAACATTTGTAGACTCGAGGCTAAATTCTGTAGACTCAAAGCTACTACACTCCTGCCGATACCACAGTAAAGTTTACTCAGGGATGAGTTTTGTCTGGAGAGGAGTGAGTGATGAGTTGTCTGGGGAAGAGTGGAAGGTTGATGAGTATACTCAGTGTATGATGACATCACACTCACATAGAATTAAATATGACATAAACTATATATATATATATATATATATATATATATATATATATATATATATATATATATATATATATATATATATATATATATATAAAATGTGTGTGTGAGATCTTTTTAGTCATAGTTACATTAACCTAAAACACAATGTCTTTTACGCTTGTCATTCACTACACATTACATATGGTTCATACATCTGGCTTATGCTAGAACTAATCATCAGCAGGTCACTAGAAAATCTACGGAGTACTAACTCGTAACACTAAAAACCTCACTTCCAAGATGAAGTTTTGTGCAAGCAATGTCTGTTATTGTCTGATGCGAGGCCAGTGGGAGGGCGGAGGGAGAACAAGGAGACTGAACACCACACAGTTCACCGGCACATGAAGAACAGCACGTGGAACAAGGAGGCAGAACACCACAAAGTTCATCAGCACACGAAGAACAGCAAGTGGAACCAGATATGCAAGTACAAGTGGGCCAAATCTGGAATGTTTTCGAGGTCCGAGAATATTCTTTTAGAACTGAAATGAATTTCAAAACAACTGTTTTAATGAGTCACTGTACATTAGCATTAAATTCGCAAAGAACCAATTAGACTTCACCCAGACACTCCAGACTTGACCTAAAGCAGCACAGATGAACCCTTGAAGACAAGAACTGCATCAACCACTACTGTCTCCAGTCTACATAAACCTAAAGCCATACTACTGTGTCCCTACTGACTCCACATGGTTAATCTGTCAATGAGGTTAATCTATTAGACATCACTGGCCTACTAAAGTCTTGTATTTCCTTAGGCTGCGGCGCCAAACTATATAAATATCGTTGGCTGTCTACAAATTTCTCTACCATTACTCTATTTGACTTTTATTATCTTCGTTGTCTTTGTCTTTTATTTAGTGAAAAATAGAAGAATATCAAGAATCCTATCTTAGAATAACCAAGACTTAATCTTACAGCAAGTGAAGATACCAGCTGCAACATTTCTCAGCACCTCCAGGCAGTAAGTGTTTCTCAGCACTTTCAAATTCTTAACTTCAATATTTATCATCGCATTCGAGTACTAGAGCATTTCTCAAGACCTTCCAGGTATTAACTTCAGCATTTGTCAGTCCTTGAAGGTATTAGCTTCAGTATTTCTCAGCAATTTTGAAGTCAAAACTTCAATATTTCTTAGCACTTCAGATATAAAACTTCAGTAGCTTGCAGAATCTTCAGGTATTAATATCACCGTTCGTCAGCACTTGCAGATTATTAACCTCTGAATTCTCCATCACTTTCCAGATATTAAAATCTGACCTATTATTTCCAGCTCTTGTGCTGCATTCTTCCCTGAATGATGGACTCACACCTTCAACATACTGAGAACATCCAGATTTTTATTCGAAATCTTGCACTGCACTCCCAGTTGGTTCTTACTATCTTCTGTCACTGTCCCATATCTTCACCTGTATCTTTATGAACTGCACTTCCCTGTTTCCTTTACCAACAGGTAGTTTTTTCAATTCCAGCGTCGTTAAAAAGCATTTCTGACAAATTATTTTACCAGTTAATTTACCATTATCTTTGTGTCCCGCTACTTTGAGAATTCATAGAATTTACTCTGATAATTTGCGGAGTCTATAACCATTATCTTCTAACACCTAGTTTTCTTTATTTTTCCAGTGCTGTATTGCTGTTTAACGAGTGGTCCTTAATTTACAGCACTCTTCGGGCAACACCTTCACCGTCTCATTGTTTCTCAGGTAACATCTTGACCGTCTTGTTTCTCAGGCAACATCTCCACCGTCTTGTTTCTCAAGCAACATCTCCACCGTCTTGTTTCTCAAGCAACATCTTCACCGTCTCATTGTTTCTCAGGTAACATCTTGACCGTCTTGTTTCTCAGGCAACATTTCCACCGTCTTGTTTCTCAGGCAACATCTCCACCGTCTTGTTTCTCAAGCAACATCTTCACCGTCTTGTTTCTCAGGCAACATTTCCACCGTCTTGTTTCTCAGGCAACATCTCCACCGTCTTGTTTCTCAAGCAACATCTTCACCGTCTTGTTTCTCAGGCAACATTTCCACCGTCTTGTTTCTCAGGCAACATCTCCACCGTCTTGTTTCTCAAGCAACATCTTCACCGTCTTGTTTCTCAGGCAACATTTCCACCGTCTTGTTTCTCAGGCAACATCTCCACCGTCTTGTTTCTCAGGCAACATCTTCACCGTCTTGTTTCTCAGGCAACATCTCCACCGTCTTGTTTCTCAGGCAACGTCTCCACCGTCTTGTTTCTCAGGCAACATCGCCGTCTTGTTTCTCAGGCAACATCTCCACCGTCTTGTTTCTCAAGCAGCATCTACACCGTCTTATTTCTCAAGCAACATCTTCACCGTCTTCTTCCTCAGGCAACATCTCCACCGTCTTGTTTCTCAGGCAACATCTCCACCGTCTTGTTTCTCAGGCAACATCTCCACCGTCTTGTTTCTCAGGCAACATCTCCACCGTCTTGTTTCTCAGGCAACATCTCCACCGTCTTGTTTCTCAGGCAACATCTCCACCGTCTTGTTTCTCAGGCAACATCTCCACCGTCTTGTTTCTCAGGCAACATCTCCACCGTCTTGTTTCTCAGGCAACATCTCCACCGTCTTGTTTCTCAGGCAACATCTCCACCGTCTCCTTGCTTCCCAGGCAACACCTTCACCATCTCCCTACCTCTTTACCATCTAGCCGTCCACCCTGGCCGCATCTTCATGACAAGTGTCTCTCCACGAACTCAGCCTCATGGAAGGAGGTTTCAGCAGAGTCTCTGTGGCTGTCGAATAAAAAGTAAGAGTATAAAAATCTATTTCAGTAAAAAAATAAAATTCACTGGGGAGGGAAGAGAGATGAGTTATTGTACATGTTATCAGTGACAGGGAAATGTACAACTAATATATTTGTTCACTCTTGCGTTTGATGGAATAAGCAAATACATCTCTGTAATATTAATGGTTATAAACTCTCCATGAGTCGTAATGAAGGACTGTCCATGAACAAACAGAAGAATGGACCTGCTACATGTCAGAACCACGGTTCGAGTCCCAATGCATTCATCTATTTATTTATTATTAGCTAAGGTGAATAAATAACAAAAAGGCACAATACCGTGACTGGAACAATACACAAATAACCCGCACATAAAAGAGAGAAGCTTACGACGACGTTTCGGTCCGACTTGGACCATTGACAAAGTCACACAGTGTGACTTTGTCAATGGTCCAAGTCGGACCGAAACGTCATCGTAAGCTTCTCTCTTTTATGTGCGGGTTATTTGTGTATAGCTAAGGTGAATTACTGCACACAATATAATTGTTAAGGATAACTATTTCATATTGTGCCTCGCGCCTGACATTCTAGATTAAGTCATTTTTCTATTAAAATATTCCACTACAGACGTACAAGTTTCTCAGTTTCACGACAGAATTACAATTCATTTTGCTTGACTTTTTCTTAATAAAGATTATATGCGGAGGACATCTGTACATGGCAATACAGCTGTGGCTGCAGGTGTTCCCCTCACATTCTCTCAGGTGACTGCAGGTGTTCCCCTCACATTCTCTCAAGTGGCTGCAGGTGTTCCCCTCACATTCTCTCAGGTGACTGCAGGTGTTCCCCTCACATTCTCTCAAGTGGCTGCAGGTGTTCCCCTCACATTCTCTCAAGTGGCTGCAGGTGTTCCCCTCACATTCTCTCAAGTGGCTGCAGGTGTTCCCTTCACATTCTCTCAAGTGGCTGCAGGTGTTCCCCTCACATTCTCTCAGGTGACTGCAGGTGTTCCCCTCACATTCTCTCAAGTGGCTGCAGGTGTTCCCCTCACATTCTCTCAAGTGGCTGCAGGTGTTCCCCTCACATTCTCTCAAGTGGCTGCAGGCGTTCCCCTCACATTCTCTCAAGTGGCTACAGGCGTTCCCCTCACATTCTCTCAAGCGGTTGCAGGTGTTCCCCTCACATTCTCTCAAGTGGCTGCAGGTGTTCCCCTCACATTCTCTCAAGTGGCTGCAGGCGTTCCCCTCACATTCTCTCAAGCGGCTGCAGGTGTTCCCCTCACATTCTCTTAAGTGGTTGCAGGTGTTCCCCTCACATTCTCTCAGGTGACTGCAGGTGTTCCCCTCACATTCTCTCAAGTGGCTGCAGGTATTCCCCCTCACTTTCTCTCAAGTGTCTGCAGGTGTTCCCCTCACATTCTCTCAAGTGGCTGCAGGTGTTCCCCTCACATTCTCTCAAGTGGCTGCAGGTGTTCCCCTCACATTCTCTCAGGTGACTGCAGGTGTTCCCCTCACATTCTCTTAAGTGGTTGCAGGTGTTCCCCTCACATTCTCTCAAGTGTCTGCAGGTGTTCCTCTCACATTCTCTCAAGTGGCTGCAGGTGTTCCCCTCACATTCTCTCAGGTGACTGCAGGTGTTCCCCTCACATTCTCTTAAGTGGTTGCAGGTGTTCCCCTCACATTCTCTCAAGTGTCTGCAGGTGTTCCTCTCACATTCTCTTAAGTGGTTGCAGGTGTTCCCCTCACATTCTCTCAAGTGGCTGCAGGTGTTCCCCGTCACTTTCTCTCAAGTGTCTGCAGGTGTTCCCTTCACATTCTCTCAGGTGGCTGCAGGTGTTCCCCTCATTCTCTCAAGTGGTTGCAGGTGTTCCCCTCACATTCTCTCAGGTGGCTGCAGGTGTTCCCCTCACATTCTCTCAAGTGTCTGCAGGTGTTCTCTTCATTCTCTCAGGTGGCTGCAGGTGTTCCCCTCACATTCTCTCAAGTGTCTGCAGGTGTTCCCTTCACATTCTCTCAGGTGGCTGCAGGTGTTCCCCTCACATTGTCAAGTGTCTGCAGGTGTTCCCTTCACATTCTCTCAAGTGGCTGCAGGTGTTCCCCTCACATTCTCTCAGGTGACTGCAGGTGTTCCCCTCACATTCTCTCAAGTTGTCGCAGGTGTTCCCCTCACATTCTCTCAAGTTGTCGCAGGTGTTCCCGTAACATTCTCTTAAGTTGTTGCAGGTGTTCCCCTCACATTCTCTCAAGTGGCTGCAGGTGTTCCCCTCACATTCTCTCAAGTTGTTGCAGGTGTTCCCCTCACATTCTCTCAAGTTGTTGCAGGTGTTCCCCCCACATTCTCTCAGGTGACTGCAGGTGTTCCCCTCACATTCTCTCAAGTTGTTGCAGGTGTTTCCTTCACATTCTCTCAAGTGGCTGCAGGTGTTCCCCTCACATTCTCTCAGGTGACTGCAGGTGTTCCCCACACATTCTCTCAAGTTGTTGCAGGTGTTCCCCTCACATTCTCTCAAGTTGTTGCAGGTGTTCCCCTCACATTCTCTCAGGTGACTGCAGGTGTTCCTCTCACATTCTCTCAAGTTGTTGCAGGTGTTCCCTTCACATTCTCTCAAGTGGCTGCAGGTGTTCCCCTCACATTCTCTCAGGTGACTGCAGGTGTTCCTCTCACATTCTCTCAAGTTGTCGCAGGTGTTCCCCTCACATTCTCTCAAGTTGTTGCAGGTGTTCCCCTCACATTCTCTCAAGTTGTTGCAGGTGTTCCCCCCACATTCTCTCAGGTGACTGCAGGTGTTCCCCTCACATTCTCTCAAGTTGTTGCAGGTGTTTCCTTCACATTCTCTCAAGTGGCTGCAGGTGTTCCCCTCACATTCTCTCAGGTGACTGCAGGTGTTCCCCACACATTCTCTCAAGTTGTTGCAGGTGTTCCCCTCACATTCTCTCAGGTGACTGCAGGTGTTCCCCTCACATTCTCTCAAGTGGCTGCAGGTGTTCCCCTCACATTCTCTCAGGTGACTGCAGGTGTTCCTCTCACATTCTCTCAAGTTGTCGCAGGTGTTCCCCTCACATTCTCTCAAGTTGTCGCAGGTGTTCCCCTCACATTCTCTCAAGTTGTCGCAGGTGTTCCCCTCACATTCTCTCAAGTTGTTGGAGGTGTCCCCCTCACAGGTGACCCCCTCTTAAGTGCTAGTACATTCAGCGTCACCTCATGCGTCCAATACACAGAAATGTCTGCCAGAGGCTAGGAGAGTATTTCCCAAAATAAGGAATGAATTTTCTTTCGATAAAATTACGAAGCATTTCTGTGTGGCTACACACTCTCTGCATGACCACACATTCTCTGCATGACCACACATTCTCTGCATGACCACACACTCTCTGCATGACCACACATTCTCTGCATGACCACACACTCTCTGCATGACCACACACTCTCTGCATGACCACACATTCTCTGCATGACCACACACTCTCTGCATGACCACACATTCTCTGCATGACCACACACTCTCTGCATGACCACACACTCTCTGCATGACCACACATTCTCTGCATGACCACACACTCTCTGCATGACCACACATTCTCTGCATGACCACACACTCTCTGCATGACCACACATTCTCTGCATGACCACACATTCTCTGCATGACCACACATTCTCTGCATGACCACACATTCTCTGCATGACCACACACTCTCTGCATGACCACACACTCTCTGCATGACCACACATTCTCTGCATGACCACACACTCTCTGCATGACCACACATTCTCTGCATGACCACACACTCTCTGCATGACCACACATTCTCTGCATGACCACACACTCTCTGCATGACCACACACTCTCTGCATGACCACACACTCTGCATGACCACACATTCCCTGCGTGACGACACATTCCCTGCATGACCACACACTCTCTGCATGACCACACATTCTCTGCATGCCACACATTCTCTGCATGACCATACATTCTCTGCATGACCACACATTCTCTGCATGAAACACATTCTCTGCATGACCACACACTCTCTGCATGACCACACATCCCCTGCATGACCACACATTCCCTGCATGACCACACATTCTCTGCATGACCACACATTCTCTGCATGACCACAATTCTCTGCATGACCACACACTCTCTGCATGACCACACACTCTCTGCATGACCACACACTCTCTGCATGACCACACATTCCCTGCATGACCACACACTCTCTGCATGACCACACACTCTCTGCATGACCACACATTCTCTGCATGACCACACACTCTCTGCATGACCACACATTCTCTGCATGACCACACATTCTCTGCATGACCACAATTCTCTGCATGACCACACACTCTCTGCATGACCACACATTCTCTGCATGACCACACATTCTCTGCATGACCACAATTCTCTGCATGACCACACACTCTCTGCATGACCACACATTCTCTGCATGACCACACACTCTCTGCATGACCACACATTCCCTGCATGACCACACATTCTCTGCATGACCACACATTCCCTGCATGACCACACATTATCTGCATGACCACACATTCCCTGCATGACCACACACTCTCTGCATGACCACACACTCTCTGCATGACCACACACTCTCTGCATGACCACACATTCTCTGCATGACCACACACTCTCTGCATGACCACACATTCCCTGCATGACCACACACTCTCTGCATGACCACACATTCCCTGCATGACCACACATTCTCTGCATGACCACACACTCTCTGCATGACCACACATTCTCTGCATGACCACACACTCTCTGCATGCCACACATTCTCTGTATGCCACACATTCTCTGCATGCCACACATTCTCTGCATGACCACACGTTCTCTGCATGACCACACATTCTCTGCATGCCACACATTCTCTGCATGCCACACATTCCCTGCATGCCACACATTCACTGCATGCCACACATTCTCTGCATGCCACACACTCTCTGCATGACCACACATTCCCTGCATGACCACACATTCTCTGCATGACCACACATTCTCTGCATGACCACACATTCTCTGCATGACCACACACTCTCTGCAAGACCACACATTCTCTGCATGACCACACACTCTCTGCATGACCACACATTCTCTGCATGACCACACATTCTCTGCATGACCACACATTCTCTGCATGACCACACATTCCCTGCATGACCACACATTCTCTGCATGCCACACATTCTCTGCATGACCACACATTCCCTGCATGCCACACATTCCCTGCATGCCACACATTCTCTGCATGCCACACATTCTCTGCATGCCACACACTCTGCATGACCACACATTCCCTGCATGACCACACATTCTCTGCATGACCACACATTCTCTGCATGACCACACATTCTCTGCATGACCACATACTCTCTGCATGACCACACATTCTCTGCATGACCACACACTCTCTGCATGACCACACATTCTCTGCATGACCACACATTCTCTACATGACCACACATTCTCTACATGACCACACATTCCCTGCATGATCACACATTCTCTGCATGCCACACATTCTCTGCATGACCACACTTTCCTTGCATGCCACACATTCCCTGCATGCCACACATTCTCTGCATGCCACACATTCTCTGCATGACCACACATTCCCTGCATGCCACACATTCCCTGCATGCCACATTCTCTGCATGCCACACATTCTCTGCATGACCACACATTCCCTGCATGACCACACATTCCCTGCATGACCACACATTCCCTGCATGACCACACATTCTCTGCATGACCACACATTCTCTGCATGACTACACATTCCCTGCATGACCACACATTCTCTGCATGACCACACATTCCCTGCATGACCACACATTCTCTGCATGACCACACATTCTCTGCATGACCACACATTCTCTGCATGAGCACACATTCTCTGCATGACCACACATTCCCTGCATGACCACACATTCTCTGCATGAGCACACATTCTCTGCATGACCACACATTCCCTGTATGACCACACATTCTCTGCATGACCACACACTCTCGACGAACTCCTCTCCGGTTCTTTGAATTCTTCCTTTCATACCGCCTCAATCTTTAATTTCTTCGTTTCACATTCTAAGCATGACATTCATACTCATACAGTGACCGTCCTCAGCATGACATTCACACCCATACAGTGACCGTCCTCAGCATGATATTCACACCTATACAGTGACCGTCCTCAGCACGACATTCACACCTATACAGTGACCGTCCTCAGCATGACATTCACACTCATACAGTGACCGTCCTCAGCATGACATTCGCACCCATACAGTGACCGTCCTCAGCACGACATTCACACCTATACAGTGACCGTCCTCAGCACGACATTCACACCACACAACACTGTTGTGATAAATGCTTTTGAAACCGACAAGTTTAAGACCGAGGCACTAATGCAACATATGGGAATCTTTTATGCTGCATTAGTGTCTCAGTCTACAACAACACTGTTATTGCTGGTAATGATGGAAGGTAGTTATGACAGCGGTGCAGAGAGGCCTGTTGTTTGTTGTTAAAGATTCGCCGGTATTCTCCCGGCCCGGGCCTTTTCCAAGTGGTGGCCCGGCACTGGCTTCCTGTCTAGGGAGTGTCTGAGACCTAAGTCTTCCATGGGAGGAGGCACATGTAACCCATCATATTGTGAGCTACAAGCTCGAGCTCAGGCACCCAGCCCTTCTAGGGCAGGGCATGGTGTCGATCGTACCCCTCATCTCCGGGACCAACTGTCCCCAGGCCTAGCCCCATTCCCCGCCCTCACGGGGCTCATAGGGAGAAGCTAGGCCTCTCTGGTCTGCCAGCCCCGCCCAAAAGGGCTAATGGGAATGACAGTCTTGTGAGCTGAAAGCTCTGGCTCAGGCACCTACCCGTAGGTGCCTGCCCTAGAAGGGCTGGGCATAGTGTCGATGCTCCCGCTGTACCGTGTACTGCGTGTGAAGTGCTACTCGGAGAGAGGCCTGCTGCAGACATCCCTAAATAATACAGGTTGCCACTTTCCTTAATTCGACCATTCTAGTGGCAGAGTGCAGGATGGTGTTCCGTGCTCGCTGATAAAGAATCTCTTCTAGAATTTATATGGAGTTATAGTTAGCCCTTTATATTAAAGCACTTGTTAGAGTTCATATGGTATAAAAGTAGAGCTTAAAATATTGTACTCATATAGTCTATATGGTCTTGGAAAACAGCTGGGGTAGCCAGCTGATCCTGAACCACTGACTGGGTCATAGCCTCACGTCTCCTTTATGCTGGTCTGAGGATTCTGATGCAAGGAACGTGACTTGTCTTCCTTAGATCGAGCCTGACTGCCACCCATTCTCCAGACATTGTATGACCCTTCCGTATTCAGCTCTTTTCTCTAAATAATAATAATAATAATAATAATAAACGAATAATTCCTTTTATCACCATAAGACAACAAACAACCATCTAATATAGTACTATATCTGAATGTATTTATTTATGAATTCGACCTGGTATGAATCGAACCTTGAAAATGTGAGCTAAACCGAACGAAGGAGCAACATGCTGAAAGTAACACCGGGAATATGAAATAAATTTACACAATATACTAAACTACTGCACTGATAAAAATAAAATATTGTTTCATTCTGGCTTTATAAGTTGTGTTGCCTCTCCCCCGTTACTCTCTCTTAAATCTTTGGCACATATTTTAGTTCCGATTTCGTTGTTATATATTTAAAAACAATCTTTGATATCTGAAAGCCTCAAAACCAAAACAAAAAAAAAAATAATGAAATAAGTTTTATTTTTTATTAAAAACAAAGATACATGTAGCCTTTACTAGGACAATGTTTCGCTCTGTGTAGAGCTTTAATAAGCTCGATCAAGCTTTATCCAGCCTTAGCTTAATAAAACTTCATAAACCTCGATAAATCTCTGTTTTTATAGAATAACATTATCATATTTTTTAGTCTTGTCGCAAAATTATGTATAATTTAAAATTAGAAATATTGTACCTGTATAAATAAATAATAATAATAAACCTCAGTGAAGACTTGTTTTCAGGTTTACTGAAAAACTTGAAATTACTAATCATTGCTGCCAAGTTTTAAGTCTCGCTATAATGAACAACATTGAATCATACAATGATACAAGTAAGTGGTAACACATATTTACAGTTATTGTACACAGACATAGCAATGTCAAAGAAACACCCGTGCAGTTATAGTTTGTTATAGCTGTCAAGTTAGACTGAAATATGTCAACAGCAGTTGTTTGATGCAGCTTGAGAAGACACTTGGACCAGTTTATTTACACTTATATGTTCATTTACACTCACACGTGCATCCTTATATATGATTACATTTACATGCTCATTTACACTTACATGCTTACACTGGCATGCTCATTTACAAGCTCAGTTACAATTACACACTAATTTACACTTATATTTATTTGTATCTTTATACATCTGGTGGTTAATATTATTTTTCTGTTAAACTGATGTTCTCTTCAATGTCTTTAGTGGCTAAATTATGAAGTTAACAATCTTGATTTAACATAATGAACTAAGAAACAACTTTCCTGTACCACTGCAAGGAACTTAACCCTATTTAATTATCATAATTTAACAAAAATTATTAAATTAGTTATTGATTAACTCCAACATTAAGATGACTTGATTCATATATCTGCAGTATTTTTTTTTTTTGGCAAGTAACAATGTTAGATACATACAATGCTTTGGAAAAAATATCAAAACCGTGACAATACTTCGATACATCGATGTTTTTCTTTTCAAATTACATTTTAAGATTTTGCTCAATTTTTCCTTTAAAATACGGTATATAATGATATATGTTAATTACTGCAGTAATAAACATACATCATTCAACCACATATATCATTTAGGAAGACCAACTTTCAAAATTACAGTCCTATGCACAGTAATATGGCATCGAGATGAAAAAAAAAAAAAAAAAAAAAAAAAAATGAAATAATATAATTTACCATTATTTTTCATCTTATTTACCGCTTGGGATCTACGATAGATATAACTTGCAATTTAAAGTTGGAAGTGATCAATTCATTGCATTAGTGGGAATACTCATATCAACATACAAATAAATTTTAATTCCATAGGGTAAATAACTAAGGCGTTTATACTGGCTAAAATACAAATTCGTGTAAATTACTGATTTTCACTTTTAATGCAATGCTTTCAATTTAACCTGAGTAATCAGTAGAAGATTAAATACTGATAAAAAACCGGAAAATCACAAACGCATCAGTGCAAAATATGGAGTGTTCAGCTAGGCTCAATATATGATCTAAATTAGGAACACAAACACCTCTAAGCAAACTGCTGGTATCCTGAAGAAGAAAAACCAACTAGAGAAAAAAATAGGAAAACACTAGTTAATTACAAGCTCAAATAATGGAAAGGTGACGTTAAGCTAAATAGGTATAGAGGGCAATAATCCTATGTAGTAACTGAAGGGATTTGTTTGATCATCAACCACACTAGAAACAAATTTAATCATGCGGAATCTGCCTCAAATGATTTAGAAGTGGTTCTATTGAAAGGTAAACGACAACACGAGGGTTATTAAGACTGTAAGTCGTCTCTATGATTAACAGGTAAACTCACTGTTCTCTAAATATTACGTGTCCCTACTATGCCATTATCAATAAAGAAGAAAACCTTGCCCAAAATGCCCGCATGCTGGAATAGGGTAATAAACATAGAGAGAAAATAGCTGGTTTCGATCCAACGTTTCAGCCTAGTTAGGTAAGCTGCCAGCACAAGCTATCTGAGCTCAACGTCTGTAAGGAAACATTGACGTTCACATGCCATCTATTACATGCACTACTTTTTGAACTAACTACAGTACTTGTGAAATTCGATATTAGTGGAGTATATTCATATATATAGCGTTCCAGACGTAACTCCAGTTCGAAAATTTTAATAAAAACAAACTGGATCACTAATATTTATGTGGTGCAGTTATACATATTAATATTGATAGTTCTTGAACCCCTGGGGGTTTAACGCTTCCCCAGAAATATAATGCTTTTCACTGGCAAAAACTCACACCATTGGAGTATTATAATTATTATTCAAAAAACGTACTAAATTCGCGTGAGTCATCCACAGTTGTCACAAGACTTGAAGATTTATTAAATGCAAATCATTGGAATATTAATCAGCATCAATAGACCATTCCTTCTAAAAACGTGGATGACAAATAGTCACTGAACGATATTATGGCCACTAACTTGACTAGTATCCGAGGGTACAACTATGTGCAGTAACGCTAAGCTGCATGTATACATACAGTATGTGTATGTACGTACGTATGTATGTGTGTATGTATGTATGTGTGTACGTACGTGTGTACGTATGTATATATGCAGGTATGTATGTATGAATAACTTGCAACTTAACGTCAGTACACCAATACACATGATACGCACATATATGAAGAGCAATATGGAAGAGTACACACTGTCTACTTCACTGTCTACACAACACTAAGTGATTGTGAGAAAACCTTGGAAATGGGTCCCCATAAAATTTAGGTCAAAAGGCTGTTACAATCATTATTACAATAATGTTCAAGAACATCAATAAAAACTACTTGTTTTACAGACTTTACGCACCAATGATCAAATAAAAAGAATATAAATTCACAGACCTTGAATGGGGGTAGAAAATAAGCATATGACTCTTAAGCTAACTGTTGAAAAGTTTGTCATTCATATATAGAGGATCAATATGCTCGTATGTAACAGTCACGATCATACTGAGTCTCTTAAAAAAAAACTGAAGAATGAGTGTAAACTCAGGCAAAGCCTACATCCACATTACTATTAATGTGAAGCCCTGAACCCATACATACAGTACTTGGGGACTGAGAGGCAATCAGGTTTTATTCAAGGAAGAGTAGAGTAACTCCAACTCCTTGACTTAAGAGCCCTTTCCCAGCATTAAGGCATCTATCAAGGGAGCTCCATGCATAAAAACAATTATTCTTTATACTCATGAGTGTTGACTATGATAGGTTTGCGTAATCATGCATAGGTGTGATGGAAATAGGTGCTAGAGGGGAAAAAAAAAACACATCATTAAGCTTCACACTTACTGTATAAACTTGGCACCAATATCACTTCTAATTAATGTCTTGCATGAGGTGCATTCTATGGGCTGCAACAAAAATGGTGTTAATCTCTATGTTGTTTTACGACGGGCTGGTTACATGAGAGCAATAAAGAAATACGCAGCTATCAGTATATTCCTATTCCTACACGACAGGTTAGTGGTGCATAGCTTGACTTGTACGAGAAAAAACGCTCAAGAGAAAATGTACTGCTGTGTTACATAATATAATGGAACTAAACAGTTTAAAATCCTACGCTCACTCTTAGTAACGCTCAATTTACATGTATCTACAATTATGTATGGTTACTTTTGAACTCAGTTTTGCTGGTGTTATTCCAAGCAGGTTGCTGCCATTCTTGTCTCACACCTAAACTCGTAAATTTGTTTAAGTTCGAAGTTAAATTATTTGCAATCTGTCGAGAGCTTTACAGGTAGATTGGCACGTTTGTCATGTTAAATATTTCGAAGTGTAGTGTAACGATATTAAAAGGGAGTTATTGTGTGTTGGAACGAAGTAACAAATGTAACCTGAGATAACAATGGGAATTAAGTAAAATGTAACCCAAGGCATCAGTGGGGCTTATCAGTGGTTAAAACTAATAAATGCCCTTGGGATATCTGTAGCGTGCTCGGTGTTGTGCCTCTTCGTCCCATTTCCCCACCCATCTAAACACTCTTTAGGCCTACACAGGCTATTTCTTTTCCTTACCTTATTGCCTTAACATGAATTACAACCAAAAGCTTGATTTTCTGCCTTACACGTTTGCTGTAGGAATAAACTTATCATATTACCATGATTTGTAAATAATATTTTAGACCCAGTACCATTATGATACGTCACATGATTTCTTCAGCTTGTATGAGCAAAAATAGGGAAGCTTACCCACGGCTTGGTGACCCTTGAAATCGTCTCAGGGTTATATCCTATCTTGTTCCAGTGTGATTTCGCTCCTGGTAAGCGAAACTTACCTATATGTAGTTTCCTAACGCTACAAATGTATGTAATTTAAACATTTATCGGTATTATATACCTTGTGTAATACAACTATTAATCTGTTGATGGTGTTTGGTGTATGTGTATGTTATAGTAATGCACAACTCTGACACACATCTCACTTGTTAAACTCTTTAGAGATGTGATTCTAAACTGCACATAAATACTTTCTAGCAGTAAAATGAGCCCTGAAGAAGAATCAATGTAGGTAATATGAAAATATTATAGTTTAAGTTTTTAATGAATAAATCTTCGTAGACTCATGTAATATTAAGCCTTCAAAAACACAGACTGACATATACAGGCCTTTTCTCTTATTACTGCGATTTTTTCTATACACGGTTGTTTCAATATTACCATCAACCCAATCAATTTGATCATTATAGAGTATGAGTTGAATTTCGGTTTTCTATTCGTATGTGATGGAATGGTTCACGTTATTTAAATTATTCGAGGTCTCAAAACACTGTCCTGTACGCACCTGAGATGTCATCTATATATGAAAACCGAATCTGAACAGGAATTAATATATGGGAATCGTTCAGCTTCAAGGTATTCTATAAACAGATTGGCTAGGGCTGGACGGAGAGGATCTCCCATTGCGATACTTATTAAGGTCTGCCTGTACAATATGAAAAGACTGTACCTATAGACAGATTCGAGAAAGTTTTGACTTTCTTCAATCTGAACTTTTGTAAAGTGTCGTAAGCTCTAAACTGACCAATTTCCATATTGGCAAGTGTAAGCTGCTAAATAATTCAATAAAGATATGATTTTATTACACAAGAATTAAAAATACTGCCAACAAAAGGAGACAGATGTTTGACCAGCGATTTTGACAGCCTAGGTCACTAAGGTAAATTAAAAAGGATTCATTAGTCTTTTTGCCCATCTCAACTCACCGAAAGCATAATTTATTTGCCCATATCTCATTCTAATACAGTGAAGCGATAAGTTGTAACTTTCTCTCGCAAAAGAGGAACATTTCAAGAGAAATAACTGAGGCAAAACTTTCTCGTAGGTAGACAAGAGCATTCCTGCTGCACTTGCAATTTTTTTGGGGTGATCACATTGCATAACCGTGCCAAGGGAGGAAACAAGTCATAAAAGTGGAAAGATGCCCAAACCCACACAGTGTGAGCCAAAAACTGTAATGTGAGCCAACAATATAAGACATTTCGTCAACTCTTGATTCAGTTATACAACTAACCCATAAATTGGAAATGTAAAATGGATGACCTTACGGTCCATCATGGACGAGTCTATATGAAGCAAATGATAAGGAAAAGGAAAGATATAACTCACGTTAGGGAAGAGTTTCTAATTTCTCCTTTTTCTTTCATCATTATGACTGGAGAATGGTCCAAGACAGACCAAAACCTCATCTAGTTGTCATCTCCAATTTACGGGTCGGTTATGAATTGGTCCAGCCAAGGTGTTGTGACTCTTATATTTATTTCTTTTTGTCCAAATATTGTCTATAAAGGCTGGTTAAAAATGGTACGGACTGGTGAAGGGCTAATGATCCAAGGAGCTGGAGACACCCGCCTCTTCCTTAGATCAAACCTGACTACCTCCCATTCCCTAGGTACGGATCATACCTAGGGAATGGGAGGTAGTCAGGTTTGCTCACAGTTAAGGATGGCTCTTAATTTTCAATCGTCAGGCTGTGCCGATTTCAGTGTGCAGACAGGCATGAGTTAAAGCATTGGCTATCAGTAAAGGTTAAACCAAGACAATATAAATTTACCTTGTTACTGCCACGCGATATAACGATGGTCCGAAGCTGAAATGGATAACATTCTTATTCATGTTCATTCAACATAGCCTGACCCTTCTGTTTCATCATGATACTGTCTACATAAGAGCAGTGTTGCCTCAGAATCTCCTCAACTTTCATTTTACTTATATTTTATTGTTCTGCCTGCTATTTATATCCTCATAAACATGGCACACACATCCCAACATTCGAATATTGTCTAATTTGATTGTAAAATGGAAGTTTATTATCAAAAATATTTAAAACCAACAGAATCATATTAATATCAACAAGTATATAAGTATTATAAAACACTGATTCTTGACTATAACATGGCTCAGCAGAGGCAGTCTAACTGTTAACTTCAGTCAGACTGTCTGCACTCCCAAGCAGTGTTACATAAGCTCAAAAAAAATCTAAACCTAATATTAAATTTGGGTGATAGGTCCATAAATTTCCGGCTATTAGAATTTAATTGAGAACCCTCTAGTAGTGTATAGCTAAAATATTATAAATTAACAAATAGATAAAGATATGACAGAAGTATGGTGCTATAATGGCTGCAGACATAAGAAGGACACTTATATAGGTACTAAGACATTGATTGAGGATTCGTTTCGCCCATTAGGTTCTAGTTCTCTGGACTGAAGAAGCTCCTGGTGGGCGAAACGTATTTTCAGTAAATGCCTTAACCTTAATACCCGCATGCCAATATTTCTTACATACTTGTTGGTGTTAATCGCCAAGTTTGACTTATGACAGCAGATCAGATTACTGAATTGCTTGTTAGTCGAGTTGTCTACAAGAACGTTGCACAGGAACAGAGACATTTATAGCAGAGTACTTTTATTTATACGATGTATGGATCACAGGTGAGCTTTTGTCATCTCAGTAAAAATTAGTGCAATGCAAGTCTGGCTCTGCTGTAAGAACTCTACCATACCTGTCGCTCTCTTTATTTTATTCGCCTTCAAACCAGCAAGTAGCTAAGTGGTACAAGGTTAGGGCATAAGAAGGAATAACTGTGAAGAGAGCGAAAAAGGTAGATAAGGAGATGAAAACAAAAGATATATGAAAGACAGGTGTAATGCGAGAGGAAATGTCTTCCGTTGTATAATGGTCAGTGTCAGAAGAAACACAGAGATATGAGCAAAAAATCTTTACCAAACATGAAAAGACGAAGTTAAGCAGAAGACAGTATAAAAATTGGAACACAAGTGTGTAAATATATCACGTAAATTATAGAGGAAAAAATACACTATATCAAGCCGTATGAAAATTATATATGTAAAAATCAATGGTCTTTTTAAGAGGAAACAATTAATGAACGAATTTGCCTCAGAAAATTTTAAGTGTTTAACTTATGTCTTTCATTACACATCAATATTACGGGCTAAGAGCTGTTATCCTATCTCAGCTCCTTTTAAAGCCTAGCCCTTGCTATACTACCATCCCCTGAATGCGACCCACAATAGTCGACTAACACCCAGGTACCTACTTACTGCTAGGTGAATATACGAAACCTGAGCTACAATGTCTGTTCGTGCATCATCTATGTATGAGGAATACTTAAAATCTAGTTTATTAATCTTTAATGAAGCTAACTGTATCTTATCATTGTAATATTAATACAGAGGGACGATGCTGGCACGATAATGGATAAATATAACCAGCTGGGATGCAGGAAAGGTAATGGATAAACATACCCAGCTGGAATAGAGGGAAGGATAATATATGAACATAGCCAGCTGGTATAGAGAAGGATAATGGATAAACGTAGCCAGCTGGCATAGGGACGGATAATGGATAAACATAGCCAGCTGGCACAGATGGAAGGATAATAAACATAACCAGGTGGCATATAAGGAAGGATAATGGCCAAACATAGCCAGCTGGCACAGATGGAAGGATAGTAAACATAACCAGGTGGCATATAAGGAAGGATAATGGCCAAACATAGCCAGCTAGCACAGATGGAAGAATAATAAAATAACCAGGTAGCATATAGGGAAGGATAATGGCCAAACATAGCCAGCTGGCACAGAGGGAACGATAACAGATAAACATAGCCAGGTGGCGTATAGGAAATCTCCTCTGGTACGGCTGGAAAACATTAGGGACGCGTTTCCATGAGACACCTGATGTCCATGTTCACCCATCAGTAAAATGGGTACCTGGGAGTTAGTCGACTAGTGTGGGTCGCATCCTGGGACAAAACTGACCTAATTTGCCCGAAATGCTCAGCATAATAAGCGGCTTTCTATATAGTAGTATGTCATTGATGTCAGCTAGGACTGTGTACCTTGTACATGTACTTGTAGTAAATATATTATTATTATAACATAGCCAGCTGGCACAGAGGAAACGATAATAGATAAGCAGAGCCAGGTGGCATATAGGAAAGGATAATGGATAAACATAGCCAGCTGGCAAGGAGGGAAGGATAATAGATAAACGTAGCCAGCTGGCAAGGAGGAAAGGATAATGGATAAATGTAGCCAGTTGGCAAGGAGGAAAGGGTAATGGATAAATGTAGCCAGCTGGCAAGGAAAGGATAATGGATAAATGTAGCCAGCTGGCAAGGAGGAAAGGATAATGGATAAATGTAGCCAGCTGGCAAGGAGGGAAGGATAATGGACAAACGTAGCCAACGGGAATACAGGAAAGGGGATTCACGGTGATTTATCCTATTTAGGCTTTTTCTTGGTTCGCCTGTGATGCCTTGACTATTCCATTTGTTAAGCCTCCGGGATACAAAGTCTGTGTTATGTCTGAGGGATACAACATCTGTGTTATGTCTGAGGGATACAACATCTGTGTTATGTCTGAGGGATACAACATCTGTGTTATGTCTGAGGGATACAACATCTGTTATGTCTGAGGGATACAACATCTGTGTTATGTCTGAGGGATACAACATCTGTGTTATGTCTGAGGGATACAACATCTGTGTTGTCTCGCATGTATGTGTTATATAAGGAATACTTATATCTCAAATACAACGTCTGTCATATATTCCTGGGATACATGTATTATATCTCTGGGATACAACATTCATGGGTAAGTCTTGCTATCTTAAGCAGTGTTTCACCTGTTAATGCAGTGTGAATAATGGATTTATCCCGGTTATCATTCTTGCAATCAGTGACAATCAATAAACCCATGACGATCAACATCTGGAGTTTAACCTCAGGTTGTATAACCGATGGTCGTTATCTAGTTAGGAACGACGAAGAAGCTGCGTCATAGATGCTATGCCCATTATTATTATTATTATTATTATTATTATTATTATTATTATTATTATTATTATTATTATTATTATTATTATTGATGTCTTTATTATTATTGCTGTTGTCTTTGTTATTAGTATTGGTTATTATTATTATTAGTAGTAGTATTATAAATATTACTATATTATTATTTTATTGATGGGGAAGCGGTAAACCTGTAGGAGTCCAAGAACTCCAGGAGAATGGGTAGTATTTATGTTTCATCCGAGGAAGGGGAGAAGCTATCCTGTTACAAATAAGATTTTCTCTGTTAATAATATCTACAACTCTCCTTCTTATAGACATTTACAATTATAACAATTGAGTAATGTCGCACTAAATACACGTAGGTAAGATTTGCCATACTATGAAGATACAACTATGTTTTCTGTAAAAATATTCGCTAGAGATCTGCAAATTGTTAAAGCAATTCAGTGCACTATCAGCTACATGAAGCTAAAAATGTCAAATCACAGGACGGGTGAAGCTTCGCATCCGTGGTTCGAGTCCTAAAGCTCACTGGTCTGAGTGTCAGGACTCGCCTAATATGAGCTCCAGCTCCACCCGTACTCTCATTTGTTTGCAATAATGTTGCTAAAATTTCGTGTCATGACAGAAATGTCATATATAGTGGATGCAAACTCTCTCTTTATAATAGGACTTATCTCACTGCGATAAAGATGTCACCCTATTCTTACTAGAAAATAGGATTATGGTGTGTTCGATATATTAGTACAGCATCTAAGGTAAACATAATGGTGTAAATTTTCCAGAGATTATAACTCACATATACAGCACAGAAGAGCGAACTAGGAACAGTGAAGGAAATGATTGGCTTTATTTAAATATGGATTAACTATGGATCCGTGGAAAGTAGTGACACTAGATCTACTTTACGAGGATATTGCTTCAACCAGTGAGAAGAAACTACCATTGTCATGTTGATACTAACTTCGATAGGTGAAAAAACGAGTAATAGAATTATAGAAGTTAGATCGTTTTCAGAATCACGCGAAGATTACTAGAAGATAAAAGCAGAACTTAACTAAATTTTGTGAGGAGTTTGTCAAGAGAATTTCAGGTTTATTTTTTAGTTATATATTAGATAAGCTCCATGAACAGAAACGTAGAAAAATAGTGAAGGATAATGCTGGGAGATGGTCATACTTAAAAGTTTTCTAAGACTGCCTTAAGTAACATCTAAGTTTTCTCATTAAAGAAAGACATACTCGTCTAAGGATACTAATAACATGCACTGAGAGAATGGGCTCTACCGGTAGGGACGTATGTGATTCTGTAGGTACATCAGATGTTGATACTGTAAGCAAAACTGGAAGGGGAGAGGGAATTAAAAGTTATTCTTTGACACTAACAAACCTGATGGGACAGTGAGAGCGCGTCCAACCTATAGTATGAAAACACATGATTGGAAGACACTGAAAGAGAAAGAAAGGTCAGACATGGTGCGACCTAACACTTGGAAAGAAAATATCATGCATATTTTAATTATATACAACAACAAACACTATGAAAGTTGAAAATAGACCCAACTTTCACCATATAAACTGCATACAGTATTTTCATGATAAACAAACGTGTTGGAAAATATAAAGAGAAAACCAGTATCAATTTTGAATCAAGCGTAAAAAACACATTAAGATGTGAGACAAGGAAAGTTTACCATGCAGAGACTGAGAAAATCAAGCAAGAGCAATGCACAAGACAAGAGTAAAAATTAGGGAATAACTTGAGAACTTGTCTAATCCTAGTCGTATAAAAATTAGTCCAGAGGAAAAAGTTTTGTCATTTGCAGTTGCAAAGCCGAAGCATCACCGTAAGTCATGTTGAACATGCACTTCCCCGTGTTGCATAAGGAGTACTGAGCTTCGAACCAGAGGCCTTGCATTTGCAAGTCCATGACTATACCGTCTTAACCACAGGCACTTCAGGATAAAAATAAAAGAGAAAATAATTGTATTAAAGCTGAAAATTGGCAGAAATGTTAAGGTATGTATGTAGAACAATATACTAACATTCTCAAGCATGAAAGTCCCATAATATCCCAGGCCGGAGACGTTATCTTAGAACAATAGCTGCTATATTAAAAGTTGCTCACATTCGTGTCTCGTATATTACCTGTGTTATATTTTACTTAGCATTAAGTTTATAGGGAAAAAATAAATTATTATAATAAAAAAGAAACGCTAAACCTACAAGGGTCACAGGATGCCTAAATGAGGAAATGCCAAAACTATCTGGATACATATATTACGTTTCCACCAATTTTCACCTTTTATCTTATTATTTCCGCTCAGAAAGTCTAACAGCCACAGAGTTGCAAATGCAACACAACTAGTCCCGTCCCTAGTACATCTTGCGAGTAATTTATACAATTTATTAGTTTCACAATATGGTGGAATTCTCATTTTACCGTCACATGCACTAGAAACCTAGACTGGAAGACCTCCACAAATTTTATTCAGAAGCCGTCAGTACGGAAGTAGCAAATGCTGCTGCTTCTGGTGCTACTGCTCGTGATGTGAGTTGACGACAGAACATCTCTGAGCCTAAATTACTCGCAAGTGCTGCTGAAAAAAAGACCGAGGCTTTGTTCTGTGAACTCACACCGTCAGTGACACCGAGAGTGACAGATATAAAGGACTGGAAGGAAGACAAGCTGTGAATCTGTTTGCCATTAAGGATAGCACTCACATTCGTCAGGATGGAAAAGGAAAGCATAATTAAGGATGACAGTTTAGCCTCCGTCACAGACTGGAAAATAGGCATTAATAGTTCTCTTCTCCGGGACAGCGACAAAGATTTGACATCCACCGACTTAGGATATCTTAGTAAGCTCTTCTGACACGACTGCCAAATGCCAAGTTTCCAGTCTTGAGAATAAGCTAATGTACGACAAAGGCATAAGGACGTTTTGTACATATATTAGAACGTTTCTACCGGCAAGCAGCAGCATAGTATTTGAAAGATAAGCAACAGATTTTAAAGACTGTGACTTAGTTTAGTTTGCTGTCAGAAGCAGAAAATAGGTATTGAAGCAGTTGTCTGCGAATAAATGGTGTTAAGATATTAAATTCCCAGCGGTATTAAATTACAACACAAGAATAGTATCATTTTCCGTTGTCTTTATATTTTTACGAATTTCTAGATATTTAACTGATAATAAGAACAGATGTTGAAAAAGTAGCAAGAAATGATATTGTGTTATTATCATACACCGCTGTATGAAGTGGAACAGATGATACAGGTGTGGCATGCAGGAGTGAGGAGGTTGGGTACACTTGAGGAGGGTAAGGATCACCTTGCTGGTCTGGGCAGGGGCGGCGTCCTCTCCAGGGGGGGCAGCGTGGCACGGCGGGTAGGGTGCACTTGTGGCAGATACGCGGGGGCCAGCAGGAGGTTCGAGCCCAACATAGAGGGCGAAGTTGGCTGTCCGAGTTTGAACCCGCTCAGAACGCCTCCGCCGTTTCCTCCTCCATGCCCGCTAAACCACAACACCACCGTTACCAAAACACCACCACCACAACAGGTACAAACAAGAAACAAGGCCAGCCCAGCTTCTGTGCTGGTTGAGTGTGCCTAGAGCTGCCTATCTGCACCTCTGCTCCTCACAAGCACCTACCACAGCTCAAAACTGCATAAATAACTAAAACGCATGTCTCGTTATCATTACATGAAAATCTGAATAGCATATTGATTTATATCATCATTATCACTGCGCAATTATATTTTAAGCGTTTGAATACCATAGCCAAAATATTTGAACATCTTAATAAACTGACATTCCATCAATCATTTTTACGGTTTAGTACGTATGACTGATACTGTATTTTTATCTGTCATGCAAGCTAAACAAAATCTGACTGGAAACTTGCATCAAAATATTCACTAGTGAATCATGCTGATGTGAAGTGATCTAAACATACAGCAAAATATGTAATGATTAATATAAAAAAATAGAATTGCTATATGAGACGTTCAATCCCTAATCTATCATATTTAAGGCAAGTAGTAATATTAAACCAGGCTTTTATGGTAATATACCAAGCAAATATAAGTTGACTATATACCGTATAATACAGTGGCACTATTGCATTACAGTACAGCAAAGTCACCATGTCCCGTATATGAACAATTGCAGATAATGAGATAGTGTCTACTTAAATCTATGTACTGTACGTGGACCAAATTGATCTACAGAAATCTATGTACTGTACTTCAAAAATCAAGTAATATGATATCACGAAACGTCTGTGTTGGAGATAAATATTACTGTAACTACAAAACAAAGTAAGACCATAATTGTTTGGGCTAAAATTAATTTAAAAATATCGATAACATTGCAGCCTATGCTTCCATTGTTTTTACTAAATTAGTATAAGTGGAGAGTTATGTAGCTATGACATTTTGGCATTTTCTAGCTGCAAATGACATAACTTTATTAAGTTATGTGAAAGATCCTGTACAGATTTGATGGAACTTTTCTCTTCATAAGGTGTGATGTTGTTCATTACGACAAAGGTCTAAGTATATAACCTTTCATACTATATTCTTGCAAAGTTGGGTGTGACAGATTGAAAACTAAAGGTAAGGGTAGTGAGGTATGATTTTATATTTTGTCTAAAAAGTTAAAGCCTTTTTCTGTGTTATGAGCTATGGCATATCGTGTCCAATAATAACGATTATACAACAACAAACCACTTGCATTGGCCTTCTGTAGATTTAGGAAATGCAGAAATCCAACACAGATATTTGGTGGCAGAAAAATAATCGATCTACTGCTGTTCTACAGATTAAATGAGAAGGCCTTATAAATATCTACCCTAAAACTACTCACCGGGACATGAATGCAAAATTAATCTACCAGTGTAAATTCATAATTTTCAATATTTACACTTTCCCGAGCTTCAGGTGTTCCTGTTAAGTCACTCAATCCTTTCCCCTCGAGGTTGTGGACTGGTGGAATGGGATACGTGCTTGGGGTGAGGGGTAAAAGAGCATTATGAAGGGTAGGACACTTGTCCAGGGACAGCAGTCATCACGCTAGTAATCACAGCTATCACAACACCCCCTTTTAGCGTATACATTGCAACAACAATTATAGCCTATTGCTCTAACTCTTAAACCAATGGGTGTTGTGACAGACCATTATAAAGTGTATGTTGAAGGGTGGAGCATGCTGAACACCGACGAGGAACAACCATTCATTTATACTAAGCTCGACCTTATCCAGCATGCAGATAGATACAAGCAAGCTGGTTGCTGCAAAGCAAACAGTTACTCACTTTGTCCCCTCAATAGCTAGAATCATTGTCATTGTCATAATCATTTTCGTAAGAGAGAAGAGAGAGAGACCTGGAAATTGAAAGAGGATACATAAAGTTTGATGAGACAGAGGGAAGATAAAATCAACAAAATATGGTGTTAAAGAGCTGCATGTGCAACGAAATATCCATCAATAGTATACAGAATGAGAGTGCGAGCGTGATAACGGGTAAAGCAAATGGTGCTAAATGAGATGGGGAAATGAAGCTGATTTTTCGCAGTTTACACAGGTAAGAATCTATCTTTTAGATCATCTGGTGTGACCTTGTTAAATAGCACGTTGAATATCGCATTGAACATATTACTACAATACTTCTTAGAAAGAAAGGCTTTGTAACATACTAATTTGGGCTAGGATACTTCAGACATGGCATGATCCGAGGATTCCTTAGATCTGACTGAGGCAGGTATGCTTTGTGTCACTGGACTGGAAAGTTTATCATTCAAACACAGGAATACATAATAGGGGAAACAAGGAAAGGAACAAGGACCAAGTTTGAGCAGAGGGGTCAAGGCAGAAGAAGAATGACGACGGAACATGCACAAAGAAGAGGCATGCTGCTCTAGAAGCTACAACTAAGACAAGCTATCTGGAAGGAAGTAAGAAGGGATCCACAAACCATACCTGTCCTTATTCTTTGATGATTAGCCCCTTTTTTCTGGTGATTTACTCTCTCCTGCCTTTCTTTCGGTGGTGTATGCATGAACCCGTATGCCTATCACTGCAAAATATCAAATTATTTTTTGTCAAGTACGTTTCAGATTTCGTTTACTCGTGTTAATAATGTTTATGGAGAATAGAACGATTGTCATTTGTTTTGCGGGTTCTAATATTAATTTGTAAAATGCATACGACAATAATACAAATTAGACTAAGGTGCATTAAAGTAAAAACACACACAGTATCTCTCTGAAACACTGCGCTCAAAGCAGAGGTGAATCAACTAATATTAAGCAGATTACTGATAGTTTTAACCTACTGCTGCTACCTTACTAAGTGTATGGGCATGCTGATCGGCTCAGCATAAGAGAAGGATGGATTGCCTTCCTACTACTCGGCAAACAATAGACACAGGCAAGTAGCCACCACTCAAATGTCACTTTTATCAATAACAGTTCCTAATTACCTGTGGCAACAATACACCACCACCCCCAAGAGCCACTACGCTGGTCATACAAATGTTCTGTAAAGTAATGAGGACCAATTAAAGTAGGCTGCTGTTCAAGTTTCCTCACCAACGAGTTAAGTGTTAACTGCAGAGCCATGAGTCTAACTTAATTTATGTATGTAAATATATTATTATATTAACATGCTCATATATACACTGTACAGTATACATACATACATATATATATATATATATATATATATATATATATATATATATATATATATATATATATATATATATATATATATATATATATATATATATATATATATATATATATATATATATATAGTAAACAGAAAGTAAGAGTTTCATAAGTATATTTCGTAGAAGGTGGGAAAGACTAGTAATCTTAACTTATCTTAAAATATTTATTGCGATACAGAATTATCAACGTTTCGGTGAAAATTTACCATCAGACTTCCCTCTGAAAACACAATCATAACAAGGGTATATTCAAAACAAACACTGAAAATGTTGCTTGCATTATCAAAAGTTAGAGACAAATTTAAAAAAAAAAAATAGAAAGCATATGAAGCAGGTGAGAATGTTTTAAACTTAAACATGAATCAAGTAGTTACCAAGCCCGACAGAACAGCAAATTAATAAAAGCCAGACAAATACAAGAAACATCAAGATTTCAAAGTAACTAAGTTCCAGACTGATTGTCATTATCTCCAGATTTAGACTGTCTAATATGTACTCACTAGAATTCTGAAATATGGAGAGCTCACGCATAAGATTCTTTTTTTAAGTCTATGTGGCCTAAAGAATGATCAGATTTCAAAAATTAATTATTAAAAAATGTATAGATGTATTATGTATAGAATTCCAAGACAGTTTTAATTCGTCCTATCCTGAGTGCGATGGGTACATTTAATTTAAATTTAGCTAAATTTGTAGCTCATATTCTGCAAGTTTTTGACTCTAAATGAATATACTGATAAAAATTCTCTGTCAAAAATTGTTAGCTATTTTCAGCTTAATGTTGTTATGGCCAGTTCTGATGCAGTCACTATCTACCAACATTTTGCTAAGATACGATAGATATGTATTAATGGTTTATTTATGATACAGATTCAGTTGTAAGGTTTCAATATAAAAAGATTAAAAAAATGACTTCGGCTATCAGTTAATGGTTCATTATTTAATGTTAACAAAAATTTTCATTCACAGATAGATGGAGTGATACTGGACTCTCCTTCAGGACGAACTCTTGCTAAAATATATCTACATTATTATAAAAAGATCATGAATGATAACAATCCAACTAATTTAAAACCAATACTTCATGGGAGTTATGTGGATTATGTCTTCTTACGTTTTTTAAGGCCATATTCAGGGTTAATCAAGACAAATTTAAACTCCAAATGCAGAAATAGTGTATTGACTGTGCAAAAGGAAAAGGAAAACAATTAGTCATCTTTTTCGATGTTAATGATGATCATTTCAATAATAGCTTCCTCGGTACATTTTTATTCTTTGTACCATTTTTTTCAGGAAAACTGCAAACTTTAACAGCTGCTACTCATATGTTCTCCTATGTCTTCCTTTATTACTGAAATTAAGTCTTGAAAAAATTCTTAAGCAATAGCTATCTTCTACAACTGCTTTGAAAAGACTGAAATCACTCTTGGAAAAAAAATCTCAACCAGAATGCATTTAGTCACAGTTCTTAATTATGTCCATTGTATTAATTTTTTTTATGATTATATAAGTTATAATATTCAAAAGCAATATTGTAAAATATTGTATTACAATTTAATTTTAAGGTTATTTGCGGTTAGGTTAGGTAAGGTAAGGTTTGTCAGGAAACAGGACAGTGCTTCCTGACGCGGGTCTTAGATGATGACCCGCCTTTGGAGCCTTTAGTCATTTGACCGAGGCTTTTAGCTGGCTTACCGGTCCACCCCTTTAAAAATTATGGTCATAGTTATAACCATTTGTAGCTCTAAGGTTATTTTTCGTTAACCCTCTAAGTAGTGGTAAAAAAAAAAATACACGAGAAGACGTGTATTGATACGAGGTTTCACCTACTTGAGGCTTCATCAAGTATTTGGTAAAGTCTTATGTTGATAACATGTACTAATTTAAAGATTTCCTTTTTGCTGTTTAATTTTTTTTATCACTTGTCTGCTATGCCATTTTTCAACAACCTCACTATGTACTCATTTCATGTTTAAAGATCTCGTTGCATCTCCTCTGTGCTGAAATGTACTGTCATTGGTTTCAGCTGTAATAAGTGTATCACTGGATATATAGGAAGTATTTTCTCAGAATTTTAAACAAGAATGTATGAACGCAGGATTATACAGCAGAAGTCTTTCCCTTTTCTCTAGTCAAGCTAACACAATCACCACATTTCATTTTGAAAAAAAAAAATAACCATGAACTAGAACTAGAATCTTTTAAAATTATAGATAAGGCATAGAATGCACTGAGTTTAGAAATTCTAGAGTTTATGAATTAGGCAACTTGAATACCAAGTTGAAGACAATGATTCAGCAATTAACTTGTTTATTTTTAAATGATTGGAGGTTATCCTCTTCTGGTGTGTCTCGTTTCCTGTTACATCATCGTTGTGACGTGTCTCAGCAGCTGCAGGATTCATGTTGGACAAAAAGCTTAGTGTCCTAACTTGTATGTTTATTTGTTAAGCTTTACTCTGAGCTTTTGATATTGTAAATTGCATTTTAAATGGTTGTTTTGGATGGTACACTGACATGATTTTGTACCAGAAAAATATCCTGAAAAGGTTAAGTGAATTTCCACTATGAAGTTGATAGGTAGATACGAGTTGTTAGTAAATATGGCATGTGTTTCATGAAGCGGGTCTTGGTCACATGACCCTCCACTGGAGTTTTTAATTATCTGACCGAGGTTTTTACCTGGTTTACCCGTCCACCCCTTTAAAAATTAGAGTAATATAGAAAGTTGATAAGCAAACTGTGCACTAAACATTTCAAGAGTGCTAATATTTACCACCTCCTACATGTATAAGTATGTACGTTTGTATTATATATATATATATATATATATATATATATATATATATATATATATATATATATATATATATATATATGTGTGTGTGTGTGTGTGTGTGTGTGTGTGTGTCGTGCCACATAAGTAAAACTGGTTAATTAGCAAGAACTCATTTAAAATTAAATCCTTTCTAAAATTTTCTCTTATACGTTTGAAGATGTATTGTTTTTATGTATGTTAATATAAAAATTAATAATTTTGTACCAAAAGAACCTTAGAAAACGTACCTAACCTTATTATAACAAGCGCCTAATCCAACTAAATACATTTTGAATAAGCTTACAATAATTTAATAATAAACAAACACAATGAAATATATATTTTTTGTTAGGTTCAGAATGATTTTTGCGAAATTATCGCACACAAATTTTCGCTTGCCTTATCCGGCAAGAAGAGCGTTGCTATTTAAGCCAAAATCGCAAGTTTTACATATTTGGCACGACATGCATATATGCAATATATATATAAGACAAGCCACTGGGAGATGGAAATCTTTACCTCAAGTACTTTCACACTTTTCAGTGCGTCATCAGCAGTTACGCAATGTTGCAACTGAAGGATTGAGGGTGTTTTTTCTCACTCCTTCAGTTGCATAGCTCCTGATGACGCACTAAGAAGTGTGAAAGTACTTGAACTAAAGATTTCCACCCCCAGTAGCTTGTCTTTTATAGTTAAGATCGCCTGTCTGCGATTGTTTGCATATATATATATATATATATATATATATATATATATATATATATATATATATATATATATATATATATATATATATATATATATATATATATATATATATATATATATATATATATATGTATATATATATATATATATATATATATATATATATATATATATATGTATATATAATATATATATATATATATATATATATATATATATATATATATATATATATATATATATATATATATATATATATATATAGTATATTGATTTATTGTTTATTTACATTTCATTAGGGTGGGCAATGTATCTTCAAGACCCAGCAAAACAAATGACTGCTTGACACTGCCACCTGGTGGTGAACTTCCGTGGCGGCATAAGTGTTCATTCAGTACGTTTTTTTGGACACGTAATTTGTTGGTAAAGGAACTACTGAGAAGTCAAACACTTAGTAGGTCTTAGGGGTGAGACTACATACTAATGTGTGGATAAAAGGCAGTTCAATATACAGACAACTGGGAGAACAATGTATTAGTATCGAACTTAATATATTTATTGTATTGAAAATAGCAAAATTCCTTGGTGTACTAAATATATTTCAGCATCAGTATTAAATTTAAAGGTTGTCAATGGCTTATAAACACAGTGATTATAGTACATGACAAGAGTAAGAATGACATTGATGAAGTGTTGAAATAAAACCAAACGGCATCACTTGTTATATTAAATGCGCACACATACGTATACGCACACACACACACATACGCACACTGCGAGTTGATGTCAAGCTAGGCTACTCACCCCTTGTCGTCAGGTTCGCCTCTTAACTTGTTCATTCCCTGGTTGATGGTCTTGCCGATGGAGCGTAGCGAGTAGTTTGATGCCTCCTTTGATGCCTTGGCAGAACTAACCTCCTGTGGCTGATCTCCCTCTGCATCTGGCTTCTTCATCCCGACATAGGTGATGAGCAGGTACAGGATGGACACTAGAAAAGAGCCCCATGGTATGACGATAGCGTACACCAAGTCTAATTTGACGGCTTCGATATCTAGAGTGCTTAAAACCAACATGGGCTGCTCTCTAGAGTAGTAACATGGGAAGGTCCTCCCCGGAGTACTATAGGTCTTGTTGAATATGGTGCAGTTGACAGTGGGAGGATAACCACACCCTTTTACGTTAGGATACAACCTGGCGTCGACAACATCCCACTCCATTTGATCTATCTCGTCGACATCTGTGTAATTGACGCCGGTCAGCTCACCCTCAGTATCCCTCTTGTAGTTGACGAATATGTGTATGCACTGGAAGACGTCCTTGGTGCAGCCCTCCCGACATGAAGACCAAGAACAGTTACTCAGTCCAAACAAGAACTCGGACTCCCTGGTCACACACATTCTAGGCTCCGGGTCGAAGTCGGCAAAAAGTGTGGAGAAAGCTGGGTCTATAATGAAAGGAACAAGGAATAAAAATGCGAAGGAGCTGAAACAGGCAACAAGTGTGAAGAAAGCAGTGAGGTAGAAACGGAGACAGTTCCTGCACCTATTCTTCTTCTGTGGTGGGGGTTCTAACCCCACCGTTTCTGTTGGGGAATCAATGGTTGCGGTTTCTAAACTTCAGAGGTCACAAATAAAGGGGCCTACAAGACCCCACTTCGACGATGTGTGGTCCCGTTAAATATCAGCCAAAGGCACCAAATATCTCTGTCATATACTGCCATGTACAGGAGTATTGAGGTGGGAGGCGAGTCAGAGTACGGCGAGGATAAGCGTGTTGGTCGAGGAGAGAGTGAGCTGCCAGGCGTAGGGTCACCCTCCTACCCAGCTCACAGAGACTCCCTCATGCTCCCATCACCGCCATCAGCCGCTACCTGAAGGACCAAAAGCCATTAGTACAGTGATTCTCAACCAGGGGTAAATTTACCCCTTGAGGGTAAAAAAATTACATGGCAAGGGGTAAATATTTGATGTACTTGATAATGTATAATTATTTCTTTAGAAAAGAATGTTTTATTTTTTATTTTTGGTGATACTAATGTATATTGCTATTTTTGTGCCAAGCCTGAATAATTTATTTTTTCTGACGTCATATTGGCAACAAACACCCCCTACCTGACCCATTGTCAGGTCGTTCCCATTTAGCTCACTCAGGTAATTTCTCAATCCTACTCACTCAGTCCTCGAGTGAGATTTGCAGTCTTTGGCCCCCCTAACCTGTACTCTGTGTGATCTTCTTTGCCCTTCCCTGATCTTCATGACTTTGCACTTGGTGGGGTTAAACTCCAGGAACCAGTTGCTGGACCAAGCTTGCAGCCTGTCCAGATCTTTTTGTAGTTCTGCCTGGTCCGCATCTGACTGAATTCTCATTAGCTTCATATCATCTGCAAACAGGGACACTTCTGAGTCTATCCCTTCGGTCATGTCATTCACATATACCAGAAACAGCACCGGTCCTTGGACTAACCCCTGTGGAACCCAGCTCGTCACAGGCACCCACTCTGACACCTCATCACGTACCATTACTCACTGTTCCCTCCCTGTCAAGTATTCGCGGATCCACTGCAGTGCCTTTCCTGTTATACGTGCCTGATCCTCTAGCTTTTGCACTAATCTCTTGTGAGGGACTGTGTCGAAAGCCTTCTTGCAGTCCAAGAAAATGCAATCTACCCACCCCTCTCTCGTCTTCCGTCACCATTAACTTAGATACAGCACCAGCCTTTATTATTATTATAACCATGGGGAGCGCTAAACCCGTATGATTATACAGCGCATGTGGGAACCGAAGCACAGATCCAATTCCCTAGATCGAGAGCCCCTCACCAGCGTCAAGGAACTTCCATTGTGGGGGAGGGGGGTTAAGTAGTTGAGAGAGGCAGGATCGACCTGTTCTGAACCCATGCTGCCCTGGATTGTGCAACTGTTTGGAATCCAAGTGATTTGCAATCATGCTTCTTAGAACTCAAAGATTCTGTGCAGTTCCAGTTAACTAATCAGTGAAAATGATTAAACTGAAGCTATGCCCATTAACCACAAATGTTCCTGGGGTCGACATTAGCTATTTTCCTGAGCCAACATGTCAAATATCCCTCTAATCAGGCTGTTATGTATAGCTTACTATAGGCCCCACAGTCCTGATTATCCGGCCTGTGGTGCTTACGTTAAATCACAAGCTGCTAGTAACAATATGACTGATCAGGTTATCAACCAAGGGGCCTGATCTTGGACCGGGCCAAGAGGGTGATGACCCCCTGAATCGACTCAATGTAAGTATGGTAGGGGAAATCCCACAAAATATGCCAGGCTGGACTAGGTAGTAGTCTCTGTATCTGGGACATAGAAAGAATAGATTAAGAATGGTATTCACTGTGTTTTGACATTTCTCTGCCTTGTAGAAGCGGGGCTGCAAGGAAAAGTAAAACTGCATCATGAAACCTAAATCTATGATCATAGCCAGACCATCCCTAGAACTATAAATTCAATAGTAATTTATATTACTATTCTGAGGTTTTCGAGTAAAAAAAAAAACTTGTGGTCATTTTTTTAGTCACAGTAGATGCTATTGAACTGTTTTTCATTCGAAGTCGAGATGTCCTCCCTATCACTGTATCAAACTTGATTATCTTCCTTTCTCCAGGTGCTGTGTGACCCCTTTTGAGTAGGCAATCTGCCATATTAATATGATTATCGGGCATGATAAATGCTCATTAAAGGACTTGAAACACAAAAATGGAGAAGAAAAAGTACAATAGAAAGATTAACTGTATACCTTTACCTTTGATGGGTTTCGAGAGTTTTACTACCACCATATTTTCTGTGAAAATATAGATTAAAAATTTCTTAGCGCCATCGAAGGTAAAAAAACAAGAGGGACAGTTGCAAACTGAGGAGAAAAAAAGTAGTACTGAGAGGGTACCAAAAAGTTTATTCTCTGCAAACTGAACTTCAAGGTGAATTGACATCGGTGCAAGGCTCTTGATCCAGGTAACTGGAGATACCCTTTATCTGCATGACTCACCTGTAGGTTTAAAATATCCCCATAAGTTGTTAATAATAATAATAATAATAATAATACTGGAATGTAATCCAGAGGGGAAGTGTTCTACAACGGCTGAAAACATCAGCAAATTACATGCAATAACAAAGCACTGAGGGCTGGACACCACGAGCAAGTTATACTCCAGTAAATATAAACAAGTAATTGTAAAAACAAAAAATGGTATATCGGATTTACATAAGGCGTTGACACTGATAATTGTTATGTAAAAGATAATTACACTGGAGACAATAAGACGGCACTGTATGTTCGTGACTCGTGCACATTATGCAAGTACTAGACACGCACGCCCATGGCAGCTCTTCCGCCACGCCCATGTGACTGGCACGGACACGCCCATGAGTTGCACACACACACAAGACTATGCTAGATATATGGACCCGCCCCAGCACTGAACCAAATGTTGAGATGCAAACTTAACTTCCCTTTCCCCAACCTTCCGAGACACAAAAGATGGTCTCGAATAAGGCCTTGCTAGGATAAGATCGCCGGTTCCAAACCCTCTTTCTCGGTTACAAACATGGCCCTGAAGCTCTTGCCAGGAAACAATTTCCAGTTCTGAATGAACCCTATGACAGACTGCAAACGCAGATGATCCCCTCCAGTATGAGAACCCCGATTTGAGCCTCTTGTCAAGATGTAAACTTTAATTACAAAACACCCCCATGCCAGAATAAGAACCCCGATCCCACTGCTTAACACTTGCCTAGGCGCACTGTTCAAATCCCTTGCTGGGTTGCAAACCTCGGTTAAAAACCCTTTCCTGGGCTATTAAGGAGCCCAGGGCCTGAGCTTCTTGCTAGGATGCAAACATCATTTCTGGAACCTTTACTAGTGCACAAACCTCGGTTTTAAACCTACATTAATGTTTGCTATAAATCCATGAAAATCACTTCACATTCAAAATAAACCCATTTTAATTTTTATAAATAATAATACTTACGTTGCGTGATTAAGGTACAGGACTGTAGATCAATTTGATTAAGGTTAGGTAATGTTTATAAGTTTTCCTGCAAACCTAAAACACTATGTTTACAAACTGAAAGAACAAATGACAGGGGTAACCTGGGTATCAAAGTTCTTACAGGAGCAAATCTCAGATGATAAGAGGCAATATTCCCAGAAGGATATCAAATACTGAGGAAACGGGTTAGGAGTGGCACTTATTTAGAAAACAGTGTAGTTTAGAGTACACGTGAGACAAAGTCAGGTGAGCCAAATGACTACAGACTAAGCACAATAGGAAACGAAGGTGGTAGTAGTAGTAGCAGCAGCAAGTAATGAAATACTACCAACCACAAACAGCATGAGACCACGACAAAATTACAAAGATAATTAACTAAACCTAACATAACTGAACCTAATCACATAATACAAAAAACCTAATTACATTACCTTAATAAAACTAATTACATAACTTAACCGAAAGTAGGTCTAAATATGAATACAAGTAAGCACAGTATGTGGACAACATACAGAATGTAAATTTTGAAACTTGCACCAAAACCATCTCAGCAACCTAAATTAAAATGCTAGATTTAATGTAATATGAAAATGTTTAATCTTTCCTATGTTAGCTCAAACTAAATTTAGGTAGTATTTAACATCAGTGAAATATGTTTCGAAATATTGAAACTAATTTTTCGGGCTGTTTGTATAATGTTCCAGTCACGGTATTGTGCCTTTTCTTCAAAAAAAAAAAAAAATACTAGGATACAAAGTAATAGAAGGGGGAGGGGGAAGGTATGCCTGGTATGCCTCCCTGTGCAGGAATTGTATTAAGTGTCCCATGTTGACTACGGCAACTTTCATACTAACACGCACATAAAATACCAGGGATAAATGGCAACTGTCCTGGCACACCCATAGGCATTGTTAATACGTGATTCTTTTCCCTATACGATATTATTCCTTTCATCTTCACAGATTATCTGTAACAGCTGGTAAATTTTATATCTCTCACTAACGTTATGACACATGACATGTTCAATTAGTAACATTTGGTGTTCAAACGTGACATTTGCTTGTGTCTGAATATACGCCGAATTTGTCAAGAAACCATCATAATTACCTGGCATAAACTTAAATAGTCTAACCAAAGCTTCTGAGAAACAAAAACAACGGCAGATATACTGTAATAACTAGAGTAGATGGTGTCCAGGCCAACCTGACACCATGAACACTGACCCAATACAGCAGCAACCGACATTCCTCACACTCTTTTCTTCGTTCAGCAGATGCAACTCACAGTTCTTAAGTATTATCTTAATATCCATCGTAATTGCTCAACTTGTAGTCACTCGAGTTAGGTTATCATATGGAATAGCACGGCTACGACTTACCTAGAAAAAGAGATAGAGAGAATGGCGTAGTTACGGCTGGGCGAGTCAAGTATCACTGACGCTACACACACTGCGCAGACTCTGTCCTGCCACACATCAATTATTCCTTCAATATCATTCGCTCCTGTTATAAATATGATTTTATAAGTATTGTTTTGCGTAAACGTAGAGTACACATTACTTAAGTTGTATAAACATTAAAATTGCAAATATCTCTATTAAATTTTGTGCTAAAACCATAAAGTATGAGAGTACATTTATGTTAGAACTCGGTTCACATTGTACTCAAATTTAATGTGAAGTGATGATATATATTATGTTAGGTATCAAAGGAGGATGAAATATCATTATGTAAATGTGGAAGAACTGTTCAGCGTCACTGGAGATCCAAATTAAAGTTGGAGAACTTTGGAGAGTGTTCATGTCTTGCAGAAACTATACCTGAGTATCGATCCCACAGCGTGGCGCTGGTGATCTCAGCGCATGCTCCGTTTATATCTCCTCGTTACCTACAACCTGCTTTTTCTCCATTATCTACCTAACTCTGTTACTAGAAAAGGTATGAACACCGTAGAATAAATAGCAAAGATCCGAGGAATATTACGATTAGTTTATATGTCAACAGTGACGAGGTGACATCTTAGAATAACAGGTGGTGCAGGACATGCAATACGAGGCTAAATATAAATCCACTTTATAACTCCCGTATTGATTTCCCACTTTGTTTTTCTACTTTGTCGGTTCACTTATGCTCACAATATATCTCATTCTGCTGTGAGGGGGCTCTTGATCTAGAGAATTGGATCTCTGCTCCAGTTCCCTGAATTAAGTCTTAATACCTTCCACACATCCCCCACGGGTGCTGTATAATCCTGCGGGTTAGCGCTCCCCCATGATTACGTATAATGATAATCTCGTTCTGCTGTATATCTTTTGTCCGGTACTGTGATCAGGCCCACACAAAAGGAAGAGCTGACGTCACTAGTTGGTGTATCACAATAGTATCAGTAGATCAAAGGTATGCAATACCGATAAATTGATAAATTAGACATGTGTGCAAAATTGGGGTATCTTTATATGTAGACGTTTCGCCACTAGTTAGTGAAACGTCTACAACTAAAGATACCTAAATGTTGTACGTGTCTAATGTATCACACTAAGTTGCTTTTCCCTCCCTGGTGTATTGACTCACTCTTTTGTTATACAAGAATTAAGGAACACTGCAGTAGGCCTATGCTAAGCAGGTCCACCATCAGAAAGACTAACGAATACGTCATATGTTAAAACTTTCTTCCCATTGATACCACAACATTTTTTTTTACACCAACAAGCCTCTTAATAAGGCGATGAATTCCTTGATGTTGCTGAATGGGATGAGAGAGAGAATGAAAGAAGAGGAAAGGAATAAGGCAAGAGATAATGAAAGTAAGAAAGACTTCAAGGTAATGGTTTCCCTAGACCCGTCCATAAATATAGCTAATTTGTGTTCCACACTATGTAACCATTATATAGAATACGACAGCAGCACATTTATGATGTATGCAATTTTACCAAATAACAGAAAACAAGTTCTGAAATGATCTAGGTCGAAGAAGGAGGTTAGGGGGCGTCAAACCCGTTCCTTCCGCGGTGTTGGACATGACTGCGTGTTCCTGCTTATTATCCGGACATCACTGCTTATCCAGGCACTCTACGAGATTTTATGTCTGTCCAGCTATTGTGGGACTTTTCCATACTTAGCTAGGTATTTTACAAGCATTTATAAGCTTGTCCTGGCACTTATCTAGTTATACACAGCTGTATCTCAGTGTATATACCGACAGATGTACATCTATTTATGTATATCTCTCAGCACCTCGCATGTCTGCCAGTCGCCCTGACGGGATCACATTATAGCCTTGGAAGAACAGTAGACTGCAAGTGTGAGATTATATTTGTGAATCTACCCTGATTGACACCTACATCCCATTTAATTCTGGTCATCAATGGTGCTACAGATCACGGGAAAGATCACTGTTTAATTCAAATTGTGGATATAATAGAGCATAGTTCACATATTCCAGAAGGGTTCTACGGTAGCCTTTTTACATCAAAATACCTTCCATTCGCTGCATGACCACGGTAGAGTGCGGTAGTGCTCTGCACCCCTCTGCTGTTTTCAGGCGAGCTACCTTGTATCAACATGGCGCTGAGTGTAAGGAGGCGGGTAAATACCATTGGTATTGAGCTGCTTCGTGGGGCGATTTCACCCTCTTCAGCGCAAGTATTACTCCCAACAATCATTAGGGAGACCTATGGAATCCAGGACGATGAGGTGTATGGTGTAGCCCTGAATGGGGCTTACAGAATCTTCGTCAAACTGAATTCCACGTCCGTGTACGAGTCTTTGGTGACGAGATTCCAAGACATGAGTCTTGATGCTACTCCAGCTGTGAAGGTGCGTTTGATCGACATATCGCTCCACTCTACGTGGGTTAAGATTCGTAATGTCCCATTTGAGGCAGATAAGTGTTTTTGAGGCATATGGAACCGTACATCTGGCACAACAGGGCAAGTGGACGGCAGGTGCTTACATGGGCCGTCTGGAGGGAACCTTTTCCCTGAAGATGACTCTGAGACATCCCATACTGTCTTACGTCGTGTTGGAGGACTTCAGGACGCAAGTTATGGTATCGTATGCCGGACAGAGACGTACGTGCAGAATATGTAGGGCGTACGACCATATGGCGGCAGTGTGTGTGAAGCTGAGGAGGGCGCCTGCACAAACTGGTGAATCACCAGTTACCAGCGTGATAGCTGTTGAGAGCCTCACGTGAAAGCAAGGGCTTGGGCGCTTGTGGAGTGAAGAGGTGGAGGATTCCAAAGAGGAGACTGGCATGTGTGAGGTAAGCTGTGACGTAAAAGGATCTGTTACTAGGCAAGGGAAAAGTACAGAAGTGCAAGTGCAGGAGGAGGTGCAGGCTCTAGAGGAAGAGCTTCAGGAAGTGTTAAGGACATTGATGCCGCCTGCAGAGGATGTTCCTGAGCTGGTGAGAGGCACGGCGTTGCCTGTAGAGGAATGTAATGACAAAAACCATAGCAGGGTTGATGGGCCAACTAGTAAGAGTGAGTTGTCGCCGTGTGCTGTGGAACGAGGCGTGGTGGAGGTTGAGGTACATCGTGAGGGAACCTCAGAAGATAACATGGATGTAGAGGGCATCACGAGGAAGAGAGCGGCAGCGTCAGACTCAGATGATGTCCTGACGCCGGCGCAGAGGTCTGGGAGGAAGGAAGAGCACTGTCGAAGTAGTCACGATAAGAGGCATCGCAAAAAAAGGGGGGGGGTGATGGTGTGAAGCCTTGTGCTGGCTCTGGGGCAGGAGGCCCTGGGATGAACGAAGAGAGGAGGAAGGGTTGGAAACTATAAAGAGGCCTTAGGTGTATGACTGTGAACGTAAATGGACTGTGTAATAGTGTGAAGAGGGAATGGTTTCGAATGTTTCTGTATAAATATAGGGTGGATGTAGTGTTCCTGCAAGAACACAATTTCAAGGAGGGAAGAGTGCTCGAGGTGGAGGGGTTTCAGGTCATGACTCTGCCATCTGCACGTCTGAAAGGTGGTGTGGGTATATTGATCAGGGAGGCGAGCCCGTTTGTGTTGCTAAGTGAGGGGGGGAGGGGGGGGGAAGAGTATTGTGCGTGGATGGGTGGTGGATGGGGCAGAGGGTATCTTTTGTAAGTGTGTATGCACCAGCAGAAAATGATGTGAGGGTAAAAAGGGATTTTGTATGTGAAGAACTAGTTTTCTTCTTACGTGGTTTACCTGCAGTGGCCGTCGTTGGTGGGGACTGGAACTGCGTTATTAGGAGGGCTGATGTGGAACCAAAAGGGGCGGGGCACATGTCGGCGGCCTTGCGAGATCTTTTGAGGGATAGTCAGTTGTGGGATGCGGTTGGAGGAGGGGCATGGGAGGTAGAGCACACTTTTGTAAGACGGGGTTACGCTGCTAGGTTGGATAGGCTGTATATATCTCAAGGGGTTGAGTTGACATTTTTCCGTACAATAGAAGTAGCTTATTCGGATCATCGGGTGGTAGAAGCAGAGGTGGCGTGGGAGTCACTAGCAGGTATATCTAGGGGTTATTGGAAGTTAAATACAAGTGTGTTAGATGATGAGGAGGGGATAGAGGGATTTGCAATGCTGTGGGAGGGGTTACGTGCAGAGATAAATGGGGTAGAGGATGTGGTGATGTGGTGGGATGGTGTGGCTAAAGAACGGATTAAGCAATATTACGTAAAGGAAGGGAAACGTATCAATTCTTTAAAATATGGGCTTGCCAACTATTTGGAGGATAGATTACGGGGTTGTTATGCGAGGGGGCGGTGGCAGGCACTTATCCAATGGATGATATTATGGCAATTAAAGGGAGGCTGCGTGAGGTACAGGATGAGAGGTTCCAAGCGGTGCGGGTACAGGCGGGGGTGGAAGAGGTGTTATGGGGCGATAGACCTTCATTGTGCGTATTGCGTAGGCAGAAACAAAGACAGCAGGCAATGACTATTCCATGGTTGGAGGTTCATGAGTCGATAGGAGGGTACAGGGAGGGGCAGGTCATACAAGCTATGGAAGGAATGGGGGTGTTTGCTGATAAGTGGTATGAGAAGTACTGGCAACAAGAAGGGGTAGAGGATGGGGTTTTAGAACAGGTGTGTGGGAGTGTGGTATGTCAGTTGCATAACAGTGATAGGGAAGCACTGGGTGGGGAAATAACTGAGGGGGAAATATGGAGGGCTACAAGTGGAATGCAAAAGGGCAAAGCACTGGGAATTGATGGACTCCTGGCAGAGTTTTATCAGCAGCATTGGGAATTAATGAGGCATTTTTTGGTTAGGTTATTAAATTGCATGAAGGAGAGAGGTGAGCTGGGTGAGGAGCAGGCAGTGGCTGTCGTTGTATTGGTACCGAAGGGTAAGGGGCAACATACGCTTTGGGATTACCGGGCGATCTCGTTGTTATGCGCAGATTATAAATTGTTTGTGAAGATTTTGGGAAATCGGGTCAAGTGTGTGGTGGGGAGGGTAGTATCAAAAACTCAGTTTGGTTTGCCAGGGAGGTCTATGGTGGAGGGGCATGGGTTACTTAGGGATTTCGTGGAGGCAAAAGGGGGGGAGAGGGAGGGAGGTTTGGTGGCGCTCGATTGGCAAGGGGCATACGATAGAGTGGATCGGAAAGCATTGAAAGCCATCCTCAGGGGTCAGGGGTTTGGGGAAGAAATAGTGGGTTGGGTTGAGGCGCTGTATGGAGGTGCAATGGCGAGGGTACAGATTAATGGTCGATTGGGTGGGAAGATTGTAATGGGTAAGGGACTTAGGCAGGGGTGTCCTATGTCACAGTTATTGTTTGCGTGCGTACAGGACCCCTTTTATAGATTGGTGGAGCAGCGTATGTGTCACGTAGAGGGACCAGGGTGTGAGGTTGCGAGGGTTTGGCCAGTTTTAATTGGGTATGTGGATGATACAACTGTTCTGATCAGGGAGGGGATGTCAATGGGCACATTAGATGGGGTAGTACAAATGTTCGCAGGGGCAACTGGTATGAGGGTAAATTCAGATAAATCCATGGTCATGGGGTTAGGAGCTTAGGCGGGAAGGGTTGATTGGGGTAGTGCAGTCGTGAGGAAGCAGGTGAATTCGTTAAAAATTTGCGGTCTTATTTATGCAGACGATCTGACTGGCACGCATGGAAAACTCGATTAGGATGGTAGACAGGATTCAGGGATGCTTGGGTGCATTGCGACCTTATCATTTGACCCTTGTGCAGCGTGCCATTGTTATTAATATCTTACTGTATAGCAAAGTATGGCACGTGGCAGCCGTGTTCCCATTAACTGGGCCAGCAATAACGAACATACTTAGGAAGGTTTTTAAATTCTTGTGGGGTTCGAGCTGTGATTGGATTAAAAGGGATGTGGTAATGTTACCTGTAAGTCAGGGGGGGGTTGGGATTGCTGGACTTAAAGCGGAGGGTCAAATGTGTCTTCATTAAAAGGGAGGTGATGAGGGAAAGTGTGGGTGGGGGGGGGGGGTTTGGCCAGGATCCATAACAGATTGCAACAGATGTATACAGGAGTTGAGTTGCATGAGTGTGAAACTGTTTTGAGGGCTATGGCGTGGGATCGAGAGCCAGCAAAGGTTAAAATAGGTAGGTTGTGTAGATTGTTAGCCGGGAGGGTTGTAGCGCCTGTAGAGGGAATTTTTTCCCATGTATGCATGAGGAAGTATATGGAATAGGTTGAGTAGGATGAGGTTGCAACCTCGTGTTCGGGATGTAATGTATCGTTTTCTGCACGGCATTTTACCGTCGGGTGTGGTTCTACGGGATAGACGAGTCGTTGACGGGGAGGGAGTGTGGGATGTGTGGTGGGGAGGAGTCGGCTTTTCATGTAGTATATTTTTGTGATGGACTGATGAGTGTCAAGGGGTGGTTAAATAGGGTGATAAATAGGATAGGAGGTCAAGGAATTTCTGTATTGAGAGCATTAAGTCTTGACGTGGGGGGTTGGGAGGAAAGTGTAATTAGAGCTGTGGGATACATTATGGCAGATTATATCTATATAGTGTGGGGATTGCGGGGGAAACATGTTACTGAGGTGAAGAGGAGGGTGTTAGTGGTAACGTTCTATAAAACGGTATGTATAAATAAGGAAATTTATGGGAAGAGGTGGGTGAGGGATATAGGCAACTTACGTTACAGGTTTTATTAGACTTGTAATATACGAGGGAGGGGAGGGTACGATTGGAAAGTGTTGCTGGGGTAGGGAAGTCATGGGTGAAAACAGGGTCGCCTCCCTGGTAATGGATGACAACAAATGTTTGCATGAGTGTTGGATGAGTGATGCGTGAGTGAATAATATGTGGACCACGGGTGCTAGCACCTGTGGAGCTGGCCAGTTTTTTGTGTGACATGGACTATACACTATTCATATAGTACTCCTGTTCCTTCAAGGTAGTAGTGATGATGGATAAGGTATTCAAGGGGGGGGGGTTGCCTACATCACTGTGCAGAGCGAGGGTAGGGCAGCATATTGATTGGAAGTGATGGACAGTTGCTTGTCCAGTGTGTTAGTATTATGTGTAGATAATACGCATATTATTGTATGTAGCGAGATGGGACTACATGCAAGTTGGACTTGTACTATGAGAATTACTCTCTAATGCCTGATATGTGAAGGCTGATTGATCAACTGTGATCCATTCAAATTAGATTTATTATTATGTTGTTATCTATGTACATAGCAGTCTTAAGTCATATTATTATATTGTTATCTATGTACATAGCAGTCTTAAGTCATATGATGTGAGTTGTGTTTAGGTGCAGTTGTCACAAAAATTTTGTTTTGTTTTGTCTGTGTTAGGGAAGTATGTGGAATTTTTTGTGTGTAGCCGCTACATGGCTGGGGTTTATACTTTATACCTTTGTATTCTGTGATGTTTTTCATAATATACAGTTTTATTTATATACTATGTTGCATGAATAGGGTTTACATGCTAAGACTGCACATAAGTTGCCTTTGGGAGTTGACATTCATTGTTGCAACCTACTTAGAAAATTAAGCTTTTGGGGTTTTCTTTCACCAGGTTGAGGTGTCATTGTGTTAAGTAATGACATGTATCCCATTTAATTGTTATTAATATTTTTGTGTCTAAGATGTTACACGAATTTCAATTCATAATGATTATCGACTGGACGAAGATTGGAAAACAGTGTGTGTTGTGTTCGCAAATCTGTGTTAGTTTACGCACAGATTAGCGTCATTCCTGGTGATCCTTGGACTGTGTTCAGTGCTTCAGAGCAGTGAGCCACGAGAGGGTGGCTACGGGCCCTGACTGGGGCTCTGAGCCTCACAGCTCTGCACCCAGTGTGGGCGGCTGAGGTCACAGGCAGCAGCTCTGCTGCTGGCTCTGTCCCCACACCTACAGTCACCATGACAGATCCAGGAGAACGGCCTAAACGTTCCTTGGAATGCGGGGACGAGTTGGAGGACGACGTGGGGCAGGTGGGAGCCCCCACCAAGAAGGCCAAGGATGCAGTGGAGACTACTGTGCCTACCAATCTGCCACTAGGTCCGTCGGCAGCCCCTACCCAAGAAGACTTGCACCCCCAGATGGCCATAGGGGTCGTGGAAGGAAGCCAGGAGGATGTAGCTCCTCAAGTGGCAAGGATGGAGCCATCCCAGGTCCCTACACCAGTTGCGTTGGCCTCCACAGTGGACGGGGACTGGTTGACTCCACGTGGAAGGAGGAGTTCCCGCTCAGCTCGGGCACAAGCAACCAGGGCCTTCAACAAATTCAAGGTTCCCAACTACGGGTGTGTAAGGTATCTGGAAGGTCTCCCCCACCTCAAGTTCCGCTGCGAGTTCACTCTCAGGAACGAGGTTCTGGTCATTCCTCGGGACGAAGACTCTTACGAGGAGTTGAAGGGGCTGGTTGTGACCCATCCCAGCATGGTGGAACTGCTTGCTTCGGAGAAGGTGTACAAGGGGGTGCTTTTACACGTCCCTGTGCCCCTCCCACTGGACCCCATTTTGGAAGTGCCCAATATTGTCAAGGCGGAGCGACTCACTGCAACGGTGAACAAGGTGCCCACCCGCCAGGTGCTGATCCACCACAAAGGTCCACTTCCCACGCACCTGGACCTTGGGGTCTGGGGAAGATTCAAGACCCGACCATACCTGTCAGGCCCAGTACAATGCTTCAACTGCCAGGGGTTCAATCATATTGCAGCCACCTGCCAGCGAGAGAAGAAGTGTGGTGTGTGCAGCAAGGCACACGACTCGAAGGACTGCATTGCAATCCTCAAACATCCACCTGGCGAAGCCCTTCGGCCAGAGCCCAAGTGTGCCAACTGCTCAAAGAGGCACCATGCCTGGAACCGGAGCTGTCCTGTGATGGTGCAGCACTGGCAGCAGGTTCGTCATCGGAACGACCCGACGGCCCCGACGCCACCCAGCCTTGGAACTGCCCAGCAACAGTCAGCATGGGCTCCAATCACGGTTCCCCGGATACCGCAGGAGGGCAATACCAGCGAGTTCCCAGCACTGGGCTCCCAGCGGGGGCATCAGAGGGCAGACACTGGTTTGCAGCAGCGCGGTCAACTGCGGCGTCAGATGGCAAGGTGGCCAAGAAGGCAGAATCATTGAGAAAAACAGCCACAGGCCAGGCACACTGCCCAGCAGGTCCCAGCTGGGCACCAACATTCCTTGCCATACGGCCAGCAGGCCTCTTCCCAAGGACAGGCCCCTCCTGTGAGCGGCCAGCGTCAGGCAGAGGTTCCCCGCCAGGGGACTTGGAAGCCCATGGCCACTCATGCCAGGCCCAGGGTGCACCCACCTTATGCTGCTGCAGTGTCGACAGCCACCCAGACATACCCAGTGACCTAGCCCCGCCTCGACGGGTCGTCCAGCTCAATGCCTGCAGAGGTAATGGTCGAATCCTTTCCGGATCGACTGAAGAAAACCATCGGGGTCATCTCAGTGCTCCTCTGTCGCCTGCTGCCGTCGGCAGAGGACAGGGGCGCCTGCATGCAGCTCCTGTCATGGATGCTGGGCGTGGTCCTACTGGACAGGAAAGACTCAATGGAACTTCAAGCCATCATCCAGGAGTCCTTCCAGTCTGTGATGGAGGAGGCCCCGGAGTCGCCAACAACGGACGACGAGTCCCAAGCAGAGATGGAATCAGTGAGCCACCTCTGCGGCCCTTGAAGATCCTCCAGTGGAACATTTGTGGGCTGCAGCGGAAAATTCAGTTAGTGATTGAAGCTGCAGTTCAGGATGAGGTTGATGTCTTCCTGTTTCAGGAGACACTCACCGATTTGTCACGTCAAATGCAGCCACGTATTCCGGGATACTCTGCCTACCTTAAGCGCCTGGAAGGGACTGGCAGGGGCACGGCGATCTACGTCAGGACCACTATCCCTCATTCAATCTCCACTGACCCCATCGACTGTGGGGAGGGCGTAGAGGTTCAGGCTGTCACCCTACACCTGGCGGATGGACCTCTCGTGGTTTACAATATTTACAGAAGCTCTCGGTACACCCTTGACATCTCAGAGGTGGCAGCACTCGCCCCACGGGAGGGTCTTGTTGTGGCTGGGGATGTCAATGCCCACCACCCAATACTTTCTTCTGTCTCTCCTCCCAACGCAGCTGGGAGGCACCTTGCGGCTGTGCTGGAGGAGGTCCCTGAGATCGCCACCATCACTATGGTGGCCGCTTGGATGTCACACTCATCTCTAGGCGGTTGGTCTCGAGCGCGAGATGGGAGGTCCACCCCCGTCCCACCAGTGATCACTTTGCAGTGGTCACTACGCTGATGGTCCAGCGGTGCCCGCTCCCCACACCTACCCCCAGATGGAATCTAAAAAAGGCCGACTGGCAGTGCTTCCAGGAGGTCATTGAGCGTTGGTGGGCGGAGTCTCCCCTTCCAGAAGACCCAGATGAGGCGGCTCAAAGCTTGCAGGTGGCCTTCACATGTGCAGCTGAGGCAGCAATACCTAAGATTACAGGCGGAGGGTCATATAAACGTGACTTGTGGTTTTACAATGAAGACATCAGGGAACAGAACCACCGCATCAATGTTGTACGCAAGATGCACAGGCGTAATCCCACGGTTGAGTCCATGCATCTGCTCAGGGAAGTGGTGCGGCATGCACGCCATGTCTCACACAGGGTCCGGCAGGCTAAATGGTTCGAGTGGTGTGCCTCCTTCAGCTACTCCTCCACCTTATCTGAGATTTGGACCAAGTTACGATTGGCCACTGGGCAGCGTCGCAGTGTGGCTCGGTTGCAACCAGACCCCGCAACGGAGGCAGAGCATCTGGTGGACCTATTCACCTCCAGAGCGGCCATGGCTCAACTGCCTCAGGATCTCCAGGACCTCCAAGCCACCCTCCTTCCTAGAAGGGTGATGGTGATCCAAGCAGCATACCAGGCTGGGGATGTCACGGATGAAGACTTCACTGACCAGGAGCTCCAGGCAGCCTTCACATCTCATCAAGACACTGCTCCGGGGCATGATGGTATCACCTATGGCATGATCACTCGGTCTGGCCATTCTGGACATTCAGCTGTCCTGGGAGTCATCAACCAGACTTGGCGAGCTGGCAAACTCCCTGTCGTATGGAAGGAGGCTGACATCATACCGATTCCTAAGCCTGGGGATCCTGGCAGTGTGAGACCCATCTCCCTCACCAGTTGCATCTCGAAGGTGTCTGAAAGGATGGTGTTGGAGCGCCTGAGGTGGAAGCTTGGCCCTCCTCATAAACACCTCTATGGCTTCACCAGAGGAGTGGGCACTTTCGAAAGCCTTACCACTCTACTGACCGGCATTGGGTCGGACGCCCAAGCCCACATTGTTGTGTTTCTTGACCTCGAGAAAGCTTTTGAGCTAGCCAGTGCACCTGCCATCCTCTCACTCTTGGCCCGCAGGGGGATTAAAGGCAGGCTGCTTTCATGGCTTCGTTCCTATCTCCAGGACAGGCGGGCCCGGGTACGCTTCCAGGGGCATGCCTCTTCTCTCAAGACCCTGGACAATGGCACTCCACAGGGCGGGGTGCTTAGTCCCACCCTGTTCAATGTACTGATGCATCAGCTGGTGTGCCTGCCTTTCTCCAGAGGGACCATCCTCCTCAGCTATGCCGATGACCTGGCACTTGTCGTACCTAGGAAGCGCCGGCTTTTGCAGTGTGCCCAGGAGGACCTCGATCTGCTGGCTTCCACCTGCCATCACTTGGGACTCAAGATATCTGCAGCAAAATCCAAAGCCATGATCCTTCGCACCAAGGTGCCCAGTCAGAGGCTGCGGGTCCTGGGCATCGACCTGGAGTGGGTTCACAGTTATAGATACCTTGGCATCTACATTGACAGGCACCTCACCTTCCAGAAACATGTGCGCCACATTAAAGAGAGGGCTCTGCAGAGGGTCAGGGCATTGAGTGCCATGGCCAACCCTAGGGTTGGGGCCAGCCTCGAGGTCATGAGGTTGTTCTACATCCAGGCAATACGTTCCCTCGTTGACTATGGGGCACTTGCTCTGGTTCACGCCAGACCCACAAACATCAAATCCCTCTGTGTCATCCAGAACACAGCTGTACAGGCCATGCTGGGGGCTCCTAGGTGGGCCAATGCAGTGGCTCTGAACCTTGAGGTGCAGCTACGGCCTCTTGAAGACAGGATCCAACTGGTAGCTGCCAGGAGGATTGCAAAGTATCTCCGACTCCCAGGGGCTGACAAACTGATGAGAGATTTACGGGTCCGCCATGGACAGGTCATTCCACTGCATCCCGGCCGCCGATGGATGTGGTCGGTAGCAGATGCCACACAGAAGCTCTTGCCCATGACATTGCTCCAGGCGGGAGGCTGCAACTGACTGGCAGCGAACTACACGGTGCCACCCCCTTGGGCACCAGAGCTGTTTGCGGTGAGCTGGACAACCCTACCAGACAGCAAGAGGCATTGCACCCGGGACTTACTGCACCACCTTGCCTCGGCTAGCATTGTGGGTGCGGAAGGCCCAGGGTGTGTGCCATATTACACTGATGGCTCCAGAGACCCAGTGGCAGGCCGCACAGCTGCTGGGATGTTCCACAGCAATCTGACAGCAGGTTGGCGCCTCCCAGACCATTGCACCATCCTCCAGGCCGAACTCTTTGCCATCCAGCAAGCTCTGCGGCATGCTCTTGCAGACCATCAGCATCCCCCCATCATCCACGTTGATTCCAAGGCAGCAATCCAAGCGCTTATGCACAGAGAGCCAAAGGACAACATACACTTAATCACATCCATCCGGGGTGACCTGCAGACTCTCATGGCCCAGGGTCGCACGGCTACCATCAACTGGATCCCGAGCCATGTGGGTATCCCTGGCAATGATGCTGCAGATGAAGCTGCTAGGACTGCAACCCTCGAGGCACAGCCACGTGCTGCGATCTCCATCAGCCTCAGCCAGATTGCGCTATTGGCTGCTGGTGCAGCGAGGCGCCCATTCCCTGACCCTGGGGAGTCACGGAGCCTCTGTTGGTATGTCAGGGCGACCCACAGGGTGCCCCCTCCAAGTCTTCGGACACAGTCCAGGGAACTGAGGGTGCATATCCACCGCCTACGCTTAGGGTATCCCACCACTGCGCGGATTGTTCAACGGGCACGAGAGGAGCTCTGTGCCCATTGTGACCGAATGGTTCCACAGCCCTTGGTGCACTACCTGTTAGACTGCCCGGCTACGATGCCCCTTCGCTGTAGACACTTCCCAATGACCCCAGTAGGGCAGACCCGAGAGAATGAGGCAGCACATCTTGTGTACTTAGCTGTCAGGGACTTGGAAACCTTACTTCCAGTCCTTGCATGTCATCCGCCCCCCCGCTGAAGTTGCTGCGAGGGCCTGCTTTGGGCCACCATTGCACTGCACACCAGCCACTGTTAGTGCACACTAACGTTTGGTACGTCATCTGGCCATAGGGGCGGTGAGGTACCCCCCCCCTTCCTGCTGAAGACCTACCACACAGGTGCAAGTAACGATAAATGTCACTTCCCTACTCGGGGAGCCAATGCCGGGTCACCAAAATGGAAGAGACCCGGGCCGTGATTACCGGCGAATCAAATAGAATAGAATAGAATAGTGTTCACGAATCATCAGGTAGCACATGATGCTCGATTATCGTGTGAAGTAGCAGTCGGCAGGAGGACAAGAATTTCAATTCATAAGGATTATTGACTGGACGAGGATTTTTTTTTTTTTTATATTTTATTTAAAACTCCATGTACATATATTAATAGGTACATATATAAAAAAAATGAACAAGGACAACATCAGTCAAACAATATATAAGCACAAAACAATCCAGGCAACATCTGACAGTCTACTATATACAAGTTTTTAAAACATATCACAATTTAAGAAGGAATAAAGTTATAATAACAAGGGCCACAAAATGGCTATAAATAAAACTCCTAAAATTACAACCTCAACACAATAATGCACCAAGCTTAATGACAATCACCCATAATACAACTCGCAACAAATACACCAGACCTACAATATGCCTTATTAAGAAACCTGTGCTGCAACACACGTGACCCATCATCCCTCCCCCCCCTCTCACACACACACATTGAAAACTACCCCTATCACCAACTTGAATAATCATGACATTAATTATCCTCAATTTAGGATTATTATGACACATGTCACTTGAGGAAACATTATTTACAACCATGAATGGTACAGGACTACCAAAATTACAATACCTTAAATAAGAATAATAATAATAGGTAATTACGTCAAAACTGATGCTGGACCACGTTACAAAAAAAGGCAAAAATAACTCAGTGCTTCAAGGAAATAGTGAAAGGAAAACCCTCTCAAGAAAATTCAAATTCAATTGCAATACCAGTGCAAGTGGAACATAATACGCTACCAAAGAAATATACATGTTATATAATTTATAGGCTATACATTAATACATGTTATATATTTAATCTGCTCCTTACACCTTCCCCATCAAGGGAACTAAGCAAAACTTATCTTGCACAACCTCTCATCTGGTCACACACTAGATACCCAAGGAGGTAAGCCCGTTGAAATCCCCTGAACCCCCATCCCTTTTACCAACCTACTCACCCTGGCAGTTAAAGCCCCTTATAACGCCAATAAATTCCCTATTGTTAGTCCTCTATAACCCAAAAATGTCTCTATTGCGACACAAAGTTCGATAAAACGTCGCCGCCAAAGTCCTTCTCATCACATCCCCACCCACCTTCCCCCTCATACCCCATAAAACATATATGTAGTCCACGATGACATATGCTAAACCTCTTACCACACTCTCATCCACACCACTCATATCAAGACTCAACGCTCGCAATACCGACACACCTTGACCCCCCCACCCTCACCACTACCTTACTCATCCATACCCTGATGCACTCCAAACCTTCACAAAAATAGACAACATGATACGCAGTCTCTTCCCCACTGCATCTGCCACACCCCCCACCCTCAATAACCCTCCTATCTTGGAGCATCGCTCCCGTTGGCAAAATCCCATGCAGGAAACGGTACATAACCTCACGCGCCCTAGGTCGTATCCTTAATTTACTAAATCTTCGCCATATTACATCCCATGCATACATGGGTAGATCCCTTCAACTGGCACCACTACATATCCCCCTAACGATTTACACAAAGTTCCCACCTTTACTTTTCCCGGTTCCCTGGCTAACATTAAGGCACGTAACACTGTTTCACATTCCTTCATTTCCGCCCCTCCATACCATATCCTCATGTGAGCATGTACCTTATCTAGCTGACCCTCCCTCCATCCACCTCCACTCATCACTTCCCTCTTAATAAACACACATTTCACGTGCTTTTTCAAGTCCAACAAACCCAACCCTCCCCTACATACCGGCAATGTCACTACCTCCCTTCGCAACCAGTTGCACCCTGAACCCCACAAAAATTTGAACACCATTCTAAGAATACTCGTGATCGCCATTCCTGTTAACGGCATCACAGCCGAAACAAACCAGACTTTACTATATAATAATACATTGATGACAATTGCACGTTGCCTAAGGTTTAAATGGTGAGGTCGCAGCATTCCCAACCATCGCTGCACCTGTTCCACCATCCTATTCAAATTGCTAACCCTTGCAGCACTCAGGTCAGCCTCATACATGACATCGCAGATTTTCAGACTCCCGGTCCTCTGCTGCACAACATCACATCCCCAATCTAATCTCTCTGCCCACTCTCCCAGCCCCATGATCATTGACTTTTACAGATTTACCTTCATCCCAGTAGCTCTCCCAAAAGTGTGTACAACTTCCCCCAAAAGTCCTAACCGTGTCTCCTCACTTACCAAAATAGTGGTATCATCAACATAGCCCACCAAACCAGGCCACGGCTTCAGCTCACCATCCCTCCCCCCCGTCCTTAGACGATCCTCCACCATCCTATAAAAGGGATCCTGAACACATGCAAACAATATTTGTGGTAAAGGACATCCCTACCGAAGACCCCGCTCCATGTTGACTCCCCCCCCCACACACCCATGGATTTGCACCCTTACCTTCGCGTTTGAGTACAACGTATCCACCCACCCCACTATTTCTTCGCCAAACCCCTGTCGTAGGAGAATATCCCTCAAAGCCTTTCTTTCCACCCTATCATAAGCCCCTTGCCAATCCAACGCCACCAACGCCCCTCTTCCCCTTTCCATGTCCTCCAGGAACCCCTTGATAATCCCGTGGCCCTCGCTCATTGACCTACCAGGTAAACCAAACTGAGACTCAAACACGACCCTCCCCACAACACATTTAAGCCGATTCCCAAGAATTTTCGCAAATAATTTATAATCAGCACAAAGCAACGAAATGGCTCGGTAATCCCGAAGGGTACTCTGCTGTTTACCCTTTGGGACCAACACCACCACCGCCGTTGCCTGAGATTCTCCCATCTTACCTCCGTCTTTCATGGCATTCATTAACCTTACTAGGAAACCCTAAGCAGACCCCAGTGCTGTACATAAAATTCGCTTGGTAAACCATCGATCCCGGGTGCCTTACCCTTCCTCATGTCCATAAGGGCTCTCCATATTTCCCCCTCCTCAATGACCCCACCCAGTGCCTCCTGATCACTCCTCCCCAGTTTGCACAGCACATACTCACATACCTTCCCAAGAACCTCGCCGTCCACCCCACTACTTTTCCCGTATTCCTCAAATCATCTATCTGCATATGCACTCATCCCCTTGGTGTCCCTTAATACCTGACCCTCTCTAAAACCCCCCACAGAAGATATGACTTGCAAACCCGGTATTGTAGTCGTTCGCTGTCATACCTTCTGTCCTCGCAGCACACAAGCTGATGGCTTGTCGCCCCAGAGTACTTCGTCCAACCCCGCCTGTACCCGTACAGCTGCAAAACGTTCTTCTTGCAAATCCCGTATTCTGTCCTTCAACATGTGTATATCCTCCACCGGGTACACCCCGGCCACCGCCCCCCCCCTCGTAACAATCCCGTAATCTAGATTCTAAGTAATTTGACAAACCATACTGCAATTGATTAATGCGTTTGCCCTCCCTCACATAAAATTGACGTATTCTTAACTTAGCCACACTATCCCACCATCCTACCACATCTTCCTCAGTCCTTCTGTCGGCACAGAGCTGTTCCCAAAATATTGCAAACGCTTCCACTCCCTCCCTATCCCCCAAAACCATCGTGTTCAGTTTCCAATAACTTCCCTGCCTACGAGCCAAAGCATCCCATCCCACCTCCATTAATACCGCCCTATGATCGGAAGACACCATCTCAATAGTTTTAAAAGACTACCAAAACCCTCTGAGATAAATATAACCTGTCCAAACGAGCCGCATATCCCCTTCTTATAAACGTATGTTCCACCTCCCACAGACCTCCCCTGAAAGATCTCTAAGCAGGCCCCCCAAGACTGAGGAAAAATATCCCGCTCCTCTGGGTTCCACGTCTGTCCTCTTAATTACACAATTCCAATCCCCCCCCACAATCGCCACAGACGGTAACGTGCGTAGGTAGTACACGAGCTCCTCCTGCACAAAATCCATCTTCACTTTCACGTCACTTTCTGCTGGGGCATACACACACACAAACGCCACTCTCTCTCCCATCCACCATCCTTCCACACGTAATACTCTCCCCCCTCCCCCCTCTTTCCTATGCAATACACCGGGCTCGCCTCCCTGATCAACACACCCACTCCTCCTTTTAAACGCTCAGACGGCAACACATAAGCCTGATACCCAGGCACCACTAATTCACGACCAAGGTTAAAATTGTGCTCCTGCACAAAAGCTACGTCAACTTTGTACCTATTCAAAAACATCCTGAAGCACTCCTGTTTAACACCATCACACAGACCATTAATATTTATTGTTACACACCTGAGGCCAGTTTAAGGTTTCCTTCCCTGCCTTATGTCAAGATTCTTCCCTTTCAGACCGTTCCCCTGGACTGTGCCTTTGCCACAGACTCCCCCCTCCTTCCCAACCATCCCCCCCCTTCTGTTGTGGCCCTCTCGCAGAGTCACTCTGGGTACCATAACCCCATGTCTTTTTCCCCGGCCTTTGCACCGGCGTCAGAACATCGTCCGAATCTGACGCTGCTGCCCTTTTCCTTGTAGCTCCCTCAGTTTCCATATCTGAGTCCTGGGAGCCAGCACAATGGACTTCCACCTCTACCACCCTTAATCCGCCTCCATGTCCTTCCATGGCACTCGCACTGTCCACCACAGGTGCCACCTGATCCTCCCCTTCCCCACACACACCTTCTGCCCTGATCCCAGGTTCTTGTTCGCTGTAACTCTCCACCTCCGTAGACTGTAACATGGCCTGTATCACCGTCTCCAACTCCTCCTCAATAGCCTTCACTGCTGCGCCCTCCTGCACCTCCTCACTTGACAACTGCACTGTTGATGGGCCAGGTGATTCATGGATCACCCCTTCTTCCGATTCCACAGGAGGAGCCACTATCTCTTCACTCCACATGCGACCACGCCCTCCTCCTTGCCCCCATTCTTCCTTAGGCATTGGGTGCTCATGCGCAGGTGCTCCGCCCCTTGCCGGCCCAGGAGCCATACTCCGCTTGCCACAGTCTGCCGCCATATGGTCATATTCGCCACACAGTCGGCACGTACGTCTCTGCCCCGCATACGCTACCATTACCTGGGTTCTAAACTCTTCGAGATATACATACGAGGGTATAGGATGCCTTAGCGTCATCTTGAGATTAAAAGAACCCTCAGGAAATCCTGTGTAAGCACCTTTTACCCATTTGCCAGGTTGGGCCAGATGTACAGTTCCATAACGTTCGAATACATTTCGAATATCTACCTCATCAGCCTCAAAAGGCATGTTGCGGAGCTTAACCCACGAATAATGTCATGATACATCCGTCAACTTGACCCTCACTGCCGGTGTTACGTTAATGCTGACATCTTGGTAACGATCAACCAAAGCCTCATATACTTGAGCAGTTAGCACTTTCACGAAAATTCTATATACACCGTTCGGTGCCACTCCATATAAATCCTCGTCTCTGATGCCGTATGTCTCTCTTATAATTTTGGGCAATAACACACCGACTGACGTAGGCGTTAAAGCCCCACTAATAAGTTCAATGCCCACAGTATTCACTCTCCTGCGCACATCTGGCGCCATGTTGTTGACTGAGTAGCTCGTCTGGGAAACAGTAGAGGGGTGCAAAGCACGACCGCACTCTACCTCATCCAGGCAGCGAATGCACAACACCTCCTCGTTCCACTGCTGTCAGGTTACTGAGGAGCGTCAGGCAAGGGGGTCTACACGGCCCAAGAGCGATGCAGACAATGTCCTGTAAAGATATAGAAATGCAAGACAGTGCACCAGATGGAGATAGTGGTCTTGGTACTGAAGAAACGGGTAAAGATTTAAACATACAAGACCCAGAAATACAGAATAGCAATAATGCTGGAGATGTAACAAAAAGGGCTTTGGGGGACAGTGTTGATACATTACCAGGTGGTGGTTGGTAGGTAAGACACATTACCTGGAGAGAGTTCTGGGGGTCAACGCCCCCGCGGCCCGGTCTGTGACCAGGCCTCCTGGTGGATCAGAGCCTGATCAACCAGGCTGTTACTGCTGGCTGCACGCAAACCAACGTACGAGCCACAGCCTGGCTGGTCAGGAACCGACTTTAGGTGCTTGTCCAGTGCCAGCTTGAAGACTGCCAGGGTTCGAGGTTCTGACTGCCAGGGATCTGTTGGTAATCCCCCTTATGTATGCTGGGAGGCAGTTGAACAGTCTCGGGCCCCTGACACTTATTGTATGGTCTCTTAACGTGCTAGTGACACCCCTGCTTTTCATTGGGGATTATTATTATTATTATTATTATAATCAAGGGGGAAGCGCTAAACCCGTAGGATTATACAGCGCCCAGGGGGGGATGTGGAAGGCATTCAGGCTTAATTCGGGGAACTGGAGCACAGATTCAATTCCCTAAATCAAGAGCCCCTCACCAACATCAAGGAACCTTCCATGAGGGGTTTTCATTGGGGAGATGTTGCATCGTCTGCCAAGTCTTTTGCTTTCGTAGTGAGTGATTTTCATGTGCAAGTTCGGTACTAGTCCCTCTAGGATTTTCCAGGTGTATATAATCATGTATCTCTCCCGCCTGCGTTCCAGGGAATACAGGTTTAGGAGCCTCAAGCGCTCCCAGTAATAGGCAACAGTTTGGCAACTTTATTCCGAAACGTTTCGCCTACACTTCTTCAGTCGAGTACAGAAAGTAGGCAGGAACAGTAGAGATGTGAGACGATGTAATCAGTCCATCACCCTGGAAGTCGTAGAATTGAGGTTGTCAGTCTCTCAGCCTGGAGAAGAGTTCTGTTCCACAGTCTGAATTTTTTTTTTTTTTTCACGGAAAGCTTGTCCTCCTCACACACTGCTCACTGCTGGGCAATGGGTGTTGACACAGGTGATTGTGTAAGTTTATTTACCTCCTATTAAACACATTTAGATTGATCACAATTGTCTTGCAATTGTTGCATCAAACCTACGGTTAAATTACCCGGGATAACCCCCAAAAAAACTGTATATACATAAGTGTGTGTATATGCACGTGTGTATCTGCTTTCCCTATTTTAGGAATTAAAGTATTCTTGATGTCAATGCATAAGTGACATGTAGCCTCACTGACCCTTAGGCAGTCAACAAGCTTCAAATCTAAGTGAACCATGAATGAGCATAGCATTGTCCGGTCATTGCTGTTATATTCATGAGTCAGCGCTTACTTGACCTGTAAAGGGTATTAAAGCGTTTTAGGGAATGAGATTAAAAAAAAAGTATCACGGGCGAAGTTTGAACCCGCGGTTAGAGTCGTAAAACTCCAGACCGACGCCTTAGGAATGAGATTTAGTAAAATTTGATCCAAAGAGAATAATAGCTCTGATTCCCTGGACCAAAAGCCCTTCACCATCAAAGAACCTTGAAGAGGTCAGGAAGTACTGACTAACCTGCGCTCCTTATTGCAGTGGATTATATCCAAAGTATAACCCCCAAGACATAGCTCTTTGGCATTTAAATATATAAAATTTATAATCAACCAAGCAATTAGCTGGTTGATTTCAAAAATAACAACTAGGTAAGTACAATTAGGTGCAGAATGGTTTGGAAATCGTGCCATATGAGGAAAAATAATTTTGATTTAAAAACCTAGAGAGTTTTATGTAAAATTTTATTTATCCACAAGTTTATAATGTTTCTTTTAAAAATTCTGATAACATTTCAAGAGTTTGTTATTATAATAACTATTATTTAAAATTTTATTCTTAGTTATATATATTACTATTAATATATTTTTTAAAGTCGTGCCTGTAAACTAATTGGTGTTCCATGAATTTTACAAAAAAAAAAAAAAAAAAAAGAAGGGAAACATGAATAACAAAAAATGTATTTTACTCAATACGATATTTATTTCAAGTGTCCCTTATGTCCATCACTTTTTTAACATTTAATAAACTTGATTTTGGAGTTATACTAAAGTCTCCCCGCTGACGTTCCGAACCTTTGTTTTTATGTAAGAAAACTGTAAGTGACTGAGTATGGCAGGAAAACCATCTTCATGGGTGTAAAAATAGAATGATTTATTCAGATTATTAACACCTTTAAGGTTAAAAACCCAGAATATTATTATTATAATCAAGGGGGAAGCGCTAAACCCAGAGGATTATACAGCGCCTGGGGGGGGGGATGTGGAAGGCATTCAGGCTTAATTCGGGGAACTGGAGCACAGATCCAATTCCCTAAATCAAGAGCCCCTCACCAACATCAAGGAACCTTCCTTGAGGGGAAAACCCAGAATAACCCAAGAAAGTCTAGCAGTGTGATTTATTTCCAATAGACTTCTTTTTCTTTAGGTCCTCCTAAGGATTCAAGCCACAATTAATTATCTCCTAGGTAAATCAGCAATTAAGTTCATGTAGGCTTAAGTTTTAGTGTAATATGTTTGTGGAAAATTTTTAATTTTCCGAAACTATAGCGCCTAATAGGTGTTTTTTTGTGCCGATATGAGTCAAAATGTATTTGAAAATAGAGTAGAACCAAGAGTTCCCTTGGCGCATGCGCGGATGTGCGGGGGAGGGAGGCGCGTATTGTTTTGAATGGTGGTGAGGAAGCTGGGAAAACATGGAACCACGAAATTGACGTTCACGGTGGCCTAAGGATTAATATAGGCCTCATTTCATAATAAGAAGTGTCGTAACTGTTCCTGGTGGAGAGTGAGGGAACGGGATTTACGGGACCACAGTAATAGAGTGGTAAAAGTGTGATAAGAGAAGGACCGGGGACTGACGCGTCGCAATGGACTGTGTCCTGGGGAAAATTACCCTTGGATTAATCATCACTCATCGGTCTCAGATCTTAATGGAGTGACCTCTAGTTTGTATAATAGTTATGAGACGTTAAATCGTCTTGTGAATTGTAATGTAATTAATGATAATAACGCTAAGTTAAGAGAATAGGTGAAGTGAGATAAGTCGTTTGCTCCGAGTGAACACGCTAGACCTCGTTGTTAACGAGACGAGGAAAGGGAAACTCCTTGAGTCACGACGTCTAAAAGGCAGGACAAACCAGCGGATACCTCGTCCTGCTGGAATGAGAATCGTGTCGGTGTAGCAGGACATCGAAAATGAGATGGTGAATCAAGAAATGAGGAATATCAATCACCCACAGTTAAGTAACCCTTCTAGTTATAGCAACCTTAGACTGGCCAGTAGTGGTATGTTATAATTAGATAGGTTACGACTGATCCAGCTACATCAAGTGACCACCAGAGAACATCTGGTAAGTAGTGGGATTATGTACAAATGTTTTTCCTTGATGGATGTATCCATGTGTATCCTACCCCCCCCCCCTTCATTCAGCTAAACTAATATAATCTATACAGTCCACAAATAATTGGTAGCACCGTACTTGTGGGTGCTATCCAATCTATACTGGTCTCGGATAGATATGGATAAGATAGTGAGGTCGAGGGGACCACCTGCCGCGACCAGAGGTGGTTAAGTTTTCTCACATGTCTACACGGGGTGACTACGGTAAACATATAGTCAAGCACCCTAGGAAATTTTCCATATCTATGCGCTGGTCCTTCGAACCGGATGCAATCAGTGAAAAAATTAATTGAATTAATTACTTAATAATTAAGTGACTGATTGAAGGAAGTCGGTGTAGGGTGCACAAGTTTAATCGATCGTGTGATGGATGATAATTAGCCCAATAAATTGCTAGCACATGGGTGGCTAGGATTTATACAAGAGTAAAGTGCAAGAATTACTCTTATAAGGCGTCTACTTAAGTAGTATAATGGGTGATTATTAATTCCCTAACCATGGCTGGGTCTGAGGAAGTTAGTGCGACTGGCAAGTCCATGGATGCCAAAGCAAAGAAAGCGTCACTACAAGCTCGGAAGGGTCATGTTACTAAATCATACAAGAGGTGTATGGAGTTACTGAAACAAGAAACGGTAAACCCTGATGAATTAAAGCTACACCTAGATGCCTTAGGAAATAGACATGAGTCATATAGATTGTGGTTTAAAGACTATGAAAAAGAGCTGCTAGAGAATTGTGCAGATGATGCTGAAAGGGAGCGACTGCTGGATCAACATTATGAAGTGGAGGACAACATTGTGTCCTGCAAAACTAAGGCTTTGGAGAAGGTAAAGGGTGTAAACAATGTTGTTGGTCAACCTAGTAAGGAAAGTCAGAGGCATCTACCAAAACTCCCAGAATTATGTATGCCTGTGTTTAATCCGGGAGAACACTGGGAGGAGTTTTGGTCTATCTTTAAAGCAGTCGTACATGATAGGAGTGATCTTGCAAGTGTTACCAAATTATGCTATTTAAAGGGACAAGTAAGGGGAGATGCGCATGTTCTCATACAAGCATTCCCAAATGTAGATGACTCCTATAGTGAGGCAGTGGACTTGTTGGAGGTCACTTACGGTAACTTGGAGCAAAGTAGGCTGGACCTAGTAGATAATTTGGCTAATTTGAAGACTCCAGATCACAACCGCAGCAGTTTACAGCAATTTAGGATCAAACTAGAAAGCACTCTTAAGACCTTGAGTAATAAATATGATCTGGAGGGAGCAGAGTGGTTGTTGAGTGCCTTGATTCAGAATAAATTGAACCACAAGACCATAGAGTGGTTATCTAACAGATATCACAAGGGTTACTTCAGGTTGGAAGAAATAAGAGTGGGACTGCAAGAGCTAATTGTCCAACTGCAGACCAGCCAACCCATTACCTCTAGGAATACCACGTCTACAGACCCCAGTGCACCTGCCAAGTTCCACAAAGGGAAACCTTATCCTAATATCAATAATCCTAAGCCACCTACTACACGGGGTTACGTAGGCACGTATCAAGTGACAGGTGCCAGTTATAGTGGTTCTCCACCTCCAAGTAAGAGGAGGAAGTACCACAATAAGGGTAGCCCAGTTGATAAGAGGTCAGGCAAGGAAAGGAGAGATTGTATCTTCTGCAACGGCACTCATTTCTCTAAGAACTGTAATGCCTATAATTCATGGGATGTTAAAGTGGAAAGATTGGAAGAGCTTGCTAGATGTATCAGGTGTCTAGGAAATCATAATGTAAGAAATTGCCATGCTAACTTGCACTATTGTTATCAGTGTAACAAGGGAAGACACCACATAGCTATGTGTAAGGGCAGATCTAATCGTAATGATGGTAACAATAGTACTGATAGTGATAATAACCCAGACACAACAGTAGCCCACGTAAAGATTGCAGCTAACGTCGGTAATGATGGCCTAGCTGAGGTAGCTTTGCCTGTGTTGGATGTGGTGATTAAGGATAAACGGCGTAAATCCAAAACTGTAACAGCATTGCTGGATCAGGGATCACAACGTACCTTCATAAAACGTAACTGCCTTAATGGGATGAAGGTACAAATGGGAGATCCTGCTATACTCAAGCTATCTGGCTTTCTCTCGAATAAGAAGGCCCAGTCATACGACACTGTTTATGTAACTGTCCGGCTGGGCAATGAGAGAAAACGTATTAATGCCGTAATTGTGGATAGGCTCCCAGAGAAAATATCTACAATAGGGCTTGGTAACGCTACTGAAAGGCTTTCGAGCAAGGTAGATTTGGCACCTTCCGGTATAAATAATGATTCGGTGGGGCCAATAGATATTTTGATAGGTAGTGACCATTATGCCACCTTTGTAAAGGGTATGACAAAGAAATGCGGAGTCACCCTTCTAAGGACCGCCGGAGGTCACGTGATGTATGGCAGGCTTCCTCGTACCGAAAATGAATGACTGGAGGAATCCATAAATACAGTTACGGTGTGTCTTACTCATGAAGTATCACCCCAGTATAAATATACTTCAATAGAGGATGAAGTTGAACCTGTGTATAAATTATGGGAATTGGACAGCATAGGGATCAATGTAAATGAAGAAAGTCCAGATGATTCCTTTACTCAAGAACAATACCAGAAGGATGTTAAATTTGAATCTGGACAATACTGGGTGAGACTTCCGTGGAAGCTGAACCATCCAGACCTACCAACTAATTACCGGATGGCGTATGGACAATTAAAGGCTCAGCTCCACGAATTGAGCAAGACACCAGAACTGTTGACTGCTTACGATGATATAATTAATGAGCAGTTAAATAATAAATTCATAGAGGAGGTACCTCCCGAGCAAACCCAGATTTATGGTCACTATTTGCCACACCACGGAGTGAAGAAAGATTCTAAGACCACTCCTCTGAGGATTGTGTTTAATTGTAGTGCCAGGAGTAATAAAAGTGTACCTAGTTTGAATGACTGTTTGATGACAGGTCCGTCGTTGACGGAAAAACTGGGAGACATACTATTAAACTTCAGGGTTAAGAATTATGCCTTTACGGCAGACATAAGTAAAGCTTTCCTGAGAGTGGGTCTGCAGGAGGTTGACCGGGACTGCACTAGGTTCTTATGGCCCGAGAATCCTAGTGACCCACTTAGTCCCCTGAAGACTTTTCGCTTCAGGAGTGTATTGTTTGGTGCTACCTCCAGTCCGTTCCTACTCCAGGCAACGATAAATGCACACCTTAAGCGTACGGGTGGTCCACTGAGTGGAGTAATGGGTAAACAATTTTATGTGGACAATTTCCTGGGGGTGACGTCTACTGAAGAGGAACTAATGAGCATATACGCAGGGGCTAATGAAATAATGCAAGGTGCAAATATGCCCCTGAGGGAATGGAACAGTAATTCGTCCAGTTTAAGAGTTCAAATAAATAAAGACAACCCTGGAGTTGAAGTGTCCAAATATAGTAATGTGCTGGGACTGACTTGGGACACAGAGGGAGACTTGTTATCGTTAAAGTCTAATGACTACAACATGCCCAATAAATTAACCAAGAGAGTCTTGCTTGCAGAAGTTTCAAAATGCTTCGATCCACTAGGCTTAGTGTCCCCACTTACCATAAGAGGAAAATTGTTGATACAAGAAGCATGGAAGCTTAAGTGTGCTTGGGATGAAACCCTACCTGAGGAATTTGTTGAAAGGTGGGAAGAACTAATGGGGGAATATGTAAAATTACCAATGTTGAAGTTCCCCCGTAATGTGGCCTGTCAAGAGGGAGAGAATGTACTCCACATTTTTTGCGATGCTTCGAAATTAGCCTATGGAGCAGTCGCTTACCTTCAATGTAATAGTGCTATTTCTCTTGTTATGTCTAAGGCTAAGGTGGCTCCAATCAAATCACGCACCTTACCTCAGTTGGAATTAACGGCCATTTATGTAGGTGTCAAATTAGCCAATTATATAAGAAATAAATTGCGAGAGATAAATATCAGCGACACCGTAATTTGGTCTGATAACGAGGTATCCTTACAATGGATTCGTAATGGTAACAGTAAGATTGTGTATGTACAAAACAGAGTCGCTGAAATCCATCAAATGCAGGAGAAACATAACAGTTTGGGTCAACATATGTTAACCTTTAATCACATTCCTGGTGACGAGAACCCAGCTGACTTCTTGTCTCGAGGCTTGACTTATGGAAAATTTGTGAGTGCTTTATCGTGGTTTAAAGGGCCAAGTTGGCTGGTGGACAAAATTAACTGGCCGGTGCAAAAGGCACATATTGCTCCTGTCGAAATTACGGTGAGCACCGCTCCGGTCAGTAGTCCCTCCTTAGCCATTGATATGAACAGGTATTCTTCCTTACCTAAGCTGATTAGTGTGACCAGGTTAGTGTTTAAATTTATAAGTAAGATGAATATCTCACATAATTTTCCCCATCCCCTGAAATACTGGCTACAGAGGGTACAAGAAGAAACCTACAGGGATGAGATTAAATTCATGATGGACGGAAAATTTGTGAAAGGCTCAATAATAGAAAAGCTGGGGCTGTATTTAGAGGATGATGTAATTAGGTGCAGAGGCAGGTTACAAAATGCTGAATTGGGGGAATATGCTAAGCACCCTATCTTGCTGCCCAAAACTCATCACCTGACAACCTTGATTGTCTTTAATGCCCATAATAACGTGATGCACGGTGGGGTACAGGATACATTAAACTGTATTCGGGAAACCTTCTGGATTCCACAAGGACGGCAAAGTGTAAAGGGGGTTATCAAGTCGTGTGTAATATGTCGCCGGGTGGATGCCAGAACCTACATGTACCCAGGTCCTCCACCATTGCCCAAGGAACGCGTGCAGTTGGTAAAACCATTTGATGTGACCGGAGTGGACTATAGTGGGCCAATCATTTTGACAGGTACTTCAGATGGTGTCCCCTTGAAGGTGTATGTATGTCTATTTACTTGTACAGCTACTAGGGCTGTTCATCTAGAAGTGGCTCAGGACTTGTCTGCAGAACAGTTCATACAGCTGTTCCGGAAATTTGCAGCTAGACGATCCTGCCCAAGATTGATGATCTCAGATAATGCCACCAATTTTGTAGCGGGTGCTCAACATTTGATGAAATTAAATAAGAGTGATGATGTACAGTCTTTGTTGACCCAGCGAGGGTGTGTCTGGAAATTTATTACTCCCAGAGCCCCCTGGCAGGGAGGACTGTACGAAAGAATGATAGGTACAGTGAAAAGATGTCTTCGTAAGGTGCTACACAGGAAGAGAATTGATTTGGAGGAGTTCCGGGCAGTGTTGGTGGAGGCAGAGAATCGAGTGAACAATCGCCCTCTGTCATACATGAGCGACACTCCTGACGCGGAGATACTGACTCCCTCTCACCTAATATGTGGACAAAGGTTAGAAGCTGCGCCTATCTATAGAGATAATCCCGAGGGAAGTGATGAGGATTACAATAACGTGACGGTGTTGAGTGACAAGTTCAAAATGTTAAATAAGGTAATTATTCATTGGTCTGATGTGTGGCGTAAAGAATATCTTCTTACATTACGTGAACACTTTTATGGTGCGCCAGAGGCAGTAAACCGACAGAACATTCAACCAGGTGACATTGTGTTAATTGATACTGAACAACATCGAACACTGTGGCCTCTGGGCAAGGTAGTTACATTATACCCAGATGCACAAGGTGTTGTCAGAAACGTCAAAGTGTTGTGTCGTGGTCAGGAAAGTTTGCGTACCATTAATAAATTAATTCCCTTAGAATTAAATGATGTTCAATCCAGTGCAGATGGAAACCTAAGGGAAAGTGACACGAGTGATATTGAAGACACTGACCGGGTAATGCAAGAAGAAACTGTAGTAAGACCCACTAGGAAAACAGCAGCGCAATCTAGAGAGGGCTGGAACCGTCTCCGGGAGGAAGACGCAATTTAAGTCGTCTAACAACGACTTCCGCCCGGCCGCAGTGTGGAAAATTTTTAATTTTCCGAAACTATAGCGCCTAATAGGTGTTTTTTTGTGCCGATATGAGTCAAAATGTATTTGAAAATAGAGTAGAACCAAGAGTTCCCTTGGCACATGCGCGGATGTGCGGGGGAGGGAGGCGCGTATTGTTTTGAATGGTGGTGAGGAAGCTGGGAAAACATGGAACCACGAAATTGACGTTCACGGTGGCCTAAGGATTAATATAGGCCTCATTTCATAATAAGAAGTGTCGTAACTGTTCCTGGTGGAGAGTGAGGGAACGGGATTTACGGGACCACAGTAATAGAGTGGTAAAAGTGTGATAAGAGAAGGACCGGGGACTGACGCGTCGCAATGGACTGTGTCCTGGGGAAAATTACCCTTGGATTAATCATCACTCATCGGTCTCAGATCTTAATGGAGTGACCTCTAGTTTGTATAATAGTTATGAGACGTTAAATCGTCTTGTGAATTGTAATGTAATTAATGATAATAACGCTAAGTTAAGAGAATAGGTGAAGTGAGATAAGTCGTTTGCTCCGAGTGAACACGCTAGACCTCGTTGTTAACGAGACGAGGAAAGGGAAACTCCTTGAGTCACGACGTCTAAAAGGCAGGACAAACCAGCGGATACCTCGTCCTGCTGGAATGAGAATCGTGTCGGTGTAGCAGGACATCGAAAATGAGATGGTGAATCAAGAAATGAGGAATATCAATCACCCACAGTTAAGTAACCCTTCTAGTTATAGCAACCTTAGACTGGCCAGTAGTGGTATGTTATAATTAGATAGGTTACGACTGATCCAGCTACATCAAGTGACCACCAGAGAACATCTGGTAAGTAGTGGGATTATGTACAAATGTTTTTCCTTGATGGATGTATCCATGTGTATCCTACCCCCCCCCCTTCATTCAGCTAAACTAATATAATCTATACAGTCCACAAATAATTGGTAGCACCGTACTTGTGGGTGCTATCCAATCTATACTGGTCTCGGATAGATATGGATAAGATAGTGAGGTCGAGGGGACCACCTGCCGCGACCAGAGGTGGTTAAGTTTTCTCACATGTCTACACGGGGTGACTACGGTAAACATATAGTCAAGCACCCTAGGAAATTTTCCATAATGTTTATTATGCACCCCATACCCATCCTGTGGGCGGTAGTCACCACATACCCATCCTGTGGGCGGTAGTCACCACATACCCATCCTGTGGGCGGTAGTCACCACATACCCATCCTGTGGGCGGTAGTCACCACATACCCATCCTGTGGGCGGTAGTCACCACATACCCATCCTGTGGGCGGTAGTCACCACATACCCATCCTGTGGGCGGTAGTCACCACATACCCATCCTGTGGGCGGTAGTCACCACATACCCATCCTGTGGGCGGTAGTCACCACATACCCATCCTGTGGGCGGTAGTCACCACATACCCATCCTGTGGGCGGTAGTCATCACATACCCATCCTGTGGGCGGTAGTCACCACATACTCATCCTGTGGGCGGTAGTCATCACATACCCATCCTGTGGGCGGTAGTCATCACATACCCATCCTGTGGGCTGTAGTCACCACATACTCATCCCGTGGGCGGTAGTCACCACATACCCATCCTGTGGGCGGTAGTCACCACATATTCATCCTGTGGGCGGTAGTCACCACATACCCATCCTGTGGGCTGTAGTCACCACATACCCATCCTGTGGGCGGTAGTCACCACATACCCATCCTGTGGGCGGTAGTCACCACATACCCATCCTGTGGGCGGTAGTCACCACATACCCATCCTGTGGGCGGTAGTCACCACATATTCATCCTGTGGGCGGTAGTCACCACATACCCATCCTGTGGGCGGTAGTCACCACATACCCATCCTGTGGGCGGTAGTCACCACATACCCATCCTGTGGGCGGTAGTCACCACATACCCATCCTGTGGGCGGTAGTCACCACATACCCATCCTGTGGGCGGTAGTCAAAAAATTATAGAGGTACATAATGGGTCCAGGGACTAGACTCCAAAGTTATGATAGTTGAACAAGTTACAAAGGTAATGAACTCCAGGTAGATCTGGTCACAATCATGACAAGTTACAAATATAATGAACCATCTACACTCCTATACATAGTTACAATCATGAACAAATTATAAAGTAATGAGATAAGATTTGTTTGAATTTTTAACCCGGAGGTTTAGTTACCCAAGAGAACCCAGAGAAGTCAGTGTGTTATCGGGGACTGTCTTATTTCCATTGGGGTCCAATCTTGTTCCCCAGGATGCAACCCACACCAATAATAATACGTAATAAAAATAATTTACTTCTTTGCTTAGGTTACAATGTGTGTTAAGTTCGTTGGTAGTGTCTATAGGCTGTATGTGTGGTTCTTCTGGTGTCGCTAAGTTAATCTCTCTGCTTCTAGACAGTTCTCTAGAGCCCAAAATTTCAGAGTTTTCCAGATCTTCATATTACCTTTTATTTCATTAAATCTGTTTACATAATACATTTGTTTGGACTTCCGTATTAGATTAATAAGTACTGAGGTGTATCATTTAGTTAGTTCTTTTGTAATTAGGCCCTGTCTGAATTGTTTTTCATATAGATGTTTCTTTTAATCGATGGATTTAAGTATACTATTTGTAAGCCAGGGGCTGTTTAGTCTCTTTGTTGAGATTTGCTTCGTTTTCATTGGACAATGTTTATTGTAGAGGTTATGAGTTTTGTGTAGGAATGTTTTGACACATTCATCAATATCGTGGCTGTCTGCAACCCGCCCAGCCAGCCAGCGTTACGTAGGGCAGTAATAAAATTATTTACCGCTGACTCATCATGTAGTTGAAAAGAGATATTAGTCGTGTCCTAAGGCAATCTACGTAAGTTAGTTATGAGAAAAGTTGGGTTGTGGTCCGAAGTGTTGTCTGTGATCACGCCTGCTACTTACTGCTAGATGAACAGGGACAGCAGGTATAAGGAAACATGCCCAACGTTTCCACTCGTGCCGGTGATTGAACCACGGACACTCACTGTGAGATAAGATTTCATTCGGATTTTTAACCCCGCAGGATTAGTCACCCAGGATAACCCAGAAAAGATAGTGCGTGTGCGTCATCGAGTACTGTTACTTGCGTGGCAACCCAGCCATGCAAGTAACCTTATTTTTTTTTTTTATTTAAAACCAATACAGTTTAACATAAAAATAAAAATACAGTATGGATCCTAATCAAATTAACTGACACACGGATTGTACCTACATGCTCGCAAGATATTGCTGCCAAACATTCAACAATAACTTACAGCAAGAACATAGCTAAAAAAAAAAATTCCATGTCACAGGGTCATGAATTGACATATACAAAACCTTGCATAAATATAAATTGTACATATAAATGACATCTGACAAAGGTTCAATACACTTGAACATGAAATATACAAAGAAGTTATATCAGTTAAATCCCATACTTCGCATTAATCAAAAACCCAAAACCTAACATCATAATCTTACTAGAAAATCTACATACGTATCCCTAACAATACAGCTTTACATATACCAACATACAAATAAACAGAAAAAGAATACAGCTTAGAACACAATAACTGAAGAGCAATACTGTTACAATAAACCCATATACAAATCTCAGACACAAATGGACTACGTCACTAAACTGTCTAGATATGTCTGTATACCATACAGACTAAAACTTAACATCAAGAACTTAGCATCAACACCAAACCGGTATCAGGGTACAGACCATAATTATAAACTTTAAAAAGAATCAATCATGCATATATAAAGTATTACATAACGTCTGATCCATGACAAAGGCTCAATACAAAAGAAAGGGATATATATTTATATATATATACACACACACACCCACACCCACACGTACACACAAAAATTTTCACAAAATCACATTAATCAGATGCACTGTATGCACAAAGCAAAACAGTATATAAGTATATCCCATCGTGCAAAAACCCAGCACGTAACATAAATACAAACGAATACACACTTCATGTCGCAAAGAACTTATTACTCATGAATCATGTTATACAAGACTGATACACATCAAAGTTATACATAAAAAAATCTACTATATTATACCTACCTTCTGAAAAGTGTTATATCTAACATGTAAAGTAAAAGGACACAAGTGCAACTAATGTAACATTTATTGTGGCAACGTTTCGCTCTCCAGGAGCTTTATCAAGCCATTACAACTGTGAGCACGAAGAAGGGTGTCCAAATAACGTCTGCATGAAATGTCCATTATGTTGCGGTGTCCGACAGATTGTAATCAAGTTGGTAGAATTACCGACAATATGTAAAGTAAAAGGACACAAGTGCAACTAATGTGACATTTATTGTGGCAACGTTTCGCTCTCGTAATGGCTTGATAAAGCTCCTGGAGAGCGAAACGTTGCCACAATAAATGTCACATTAGTTGCACTTGTGTCCTTTTACTTTACATATTGTCGGTAATTCTACCAACTTTATTATATCTAACATAACGAGACCTTGAGCTCTACATCCACACTTGGATGCCATAAAGTCTCAATGAAAACCAGGAAACCTTTCCAAACCCACATTCACAACACTCTCACGACCCCCCCCCCCAGGGAGGCGAGCCCGCTGTGATCCCCTGACTCCCTCCAACCTATGAAAACCCCTTCACTCACTCATTATCAATCACAGATTTACGAGAATCCCTAACGTTAGCATTCTATACCCCTCTGAGAAAGCCTGATCCCACCTCCTCCCATACAAATCTGTTACGACACATCGTACGATAGAACGTTACCGCAAGAACCTTCCTTCGCTCTTCACTATCCCCTCTCCCCCTCATCACCCACGACATATATATATAATCTACCATGATATAATCTAAAGCTCTTATGACACCCTCGTCTAACCCACCCATATCTAGACTTAAAGCACGCAAAACCGACACCCCACGGCCCCCCACCCTCTGTACCAACCTACTTAACCAGCACCTAACCTCCTCTAGCCCTTCACAAAAGTAAACTACATGGAATGCTGTCTCATCCCCTCCACAGATACCACACCCCCCCCACCCTCTACAACCTGTCTGTTTCGTAATATCTAACGAGACGGAAGGATCCCATGCAGAAAACGAAACATCACCTCACGCGCCCGAGGGTTTAACTTCATTTTACTAAATCTAAACCAAATACTCTTCCACGCATACATGGGGAACAAACCCTTAACTGGGACAACGCACCTACCTACAAGTAACCTACACAAAACCCTTATACGAACCTTTCTCAGTTCCCTAACCAACATCACAGCCCTCAAAACTATTTCACATTCCCTCAACTCCATTCCTTGATACCACATACCCAGCCTGTCATGTATCCTTCCCAAACGCCCCGCGTTCACACCCTCACGCAACACTTCCCATTTAATAAACACACATTTAGCCCTCCGTCTCAAATCCATCAACCCCAACCCACCCTGACTTACAGGTAACATTACAACTTCCCTCCGTAACCAATCACAACGTGAACCCCACAAAAATTTGTACACCCGTCTTAGAATTCCCGCAATCGCTGTCCCTGTAATTGGGAACACAGCTGCAACATGCCAAACCTTACTATACAATAAAATATTTACGACTATCACTCGCTGTATAAGAGTTAGGTGCTGGGGCCTCAGAACACCTAGACGCCCCACGATCCTTTCCAATAACCTATCCGAGTTTTCCTCCCGCGCCGCAACCATGTCATCCTTATAAATAATACCACAAATCTTTAAAGACACCGCCCATTCTTTAACAACATTACATCTCCCCCCACCAACACCCCCACCCAAGAACCCAACCCCATGCACTTTGACTTCGCACTATTTACCTGCATACCCGTGGCACTTCCAAATAATTGCACCACCTCGTCCAACACTCCCATTGACATCCCTTCACGAATGAGAACAGTGGTGTCGTCAACATATCCAATTAACCCCGGCCAGGGCCTCCCACCCCCCACACTTCCCTCACATGGCGTACATAAGCTACGGTCAACCATTCTATAAAAGGGGTCTTGGAAACACGCAAACAATATTTGGGACATGGGGCATCCCTGTCTAAGGCCTCTACCCATTGCAATTTCCCTCCCCATACACCCATTAATCTGTATCCTCATTTTCGCCCCCTTGTACAACGTATTTACCCACTCGACTATTTCATTTTTGCAAACACCTTATAGTCTGCACACATCAGTGATATGGGTCGGTACTCCCGAAGGTTGGGCTGCCCCTTGACCTTCGGGACCAACACTACAACTGCTGTTACCTGCTTCTCCCCCAACTTACCCTTCTCCTTCATACGATTAAATAACCTAACTATAAATTCCTTTATCAACGTCCAATGTTGTAAATAAAATTCTACCGGGAGACCGTCAATACCGGGAGCTTTCCCCTTCCTCATTCCCCTTAACGCATTCTCTATTTCCTCTGCCGTAATAGTCCCACCTAAAGCCTTTCGATCACTATTTCCTAAATTACACGTCACATACGTACACACCTTGTCCAACGCCACGTCACCCCCCCCCCCCCCCCACTGTTCCAGTACTTCTCGTACCAAGCCTCCGCATACGCACACATCCCCTTCGTGGTTCGTATCTCCTGCCCTACTCTATAATTCCCAACCATCTCCGTTACCTCTAAACATGGTATAGCTGTCACCGCCTGCCTTTGCTTTTGATGCCGCAAAACACACGCTGACGGCTTGTCGCCCCAAAGCACTTCCTCCACCTCTGCCTGCACCCTTACAGCTTGAAACCTTTCATTTTGCAACACCCTCAACCTTCCCTTTATTTCAGCTATTTCATCCATAGGAAAATTATTCCCACCCACCCCCCTCCCATAGCAACCTCTTAACCTATCCTCTAAATAGTTAGCCAGTCCATATTTTAAATTATTTTTTTTTTATATTTTATTTAAAACCAATACAGTTTAACATAAAAAGAAAGAAACAGTATGGAACCTAATCAAATTAACTGAAAACGGATTGTACCTACATGCTCGCAAGATGTTACAACAACAACTTACATCAAGAACATAACTAAAAACAAAATTACATGTCACAGGGTCATGAATTGACATACAAAACCTTGCATATATATAACTTGTACATATAAATGACATCTGACAAAGGTTCAATACACTTGAACATAAAATATACAAAGAAGTTATATCAGTTAAATCCCATCCTTCACATTAATCTAAAAACCAAAACCTAACATCATAATCTAACTAGAAAATCTACATACTTATGCCTAACAATACAGCTGAACATATCCCAACATACAAATAAACAGACAAAGAATACAGCTTAGAACACAATAACTGAAGCTCTATACTGTTACAATAAACCCATATACAAATTTCAGACACAAATGGACTACGTCACTAAACTGTCTAGATATGTCTGTATACCATACAGACTAAAACTTAACATCAAGAACTTGCATGAACACCAAACCGGTATCAGGGTACAGACCATAATTATAAACTTTAAAAAGAATCAATCATGCATATATAAATTATTACATAACGTCTGACCCATGACAAAGGCTCAATACAATAGAAAGGGATATTTATATAAATACACATACACACCCACACCCACACACACACCCACCCATACACACGAAAATTTGCAACAAAATCACATTAATCAGATGCACTGTATGCACAATGCCAAACAGTATATAAGTATATCTCATCGTGCAAAAACCCAGCACGTAACATAAATACAAACTAAAACACACTTCATGTAGCAAAGAACTTATTTCTCAAGAATCATGTTATTACAAGACAGATACACATCATAATTATACATAAAAAATCTACTATATTATACCTACATTCTGAAAAGTGTTATATCTACCATAACGAGACCTTGAGCTCTACATCCACACTTGGATGCCATAAAGTCCCAATGAAAACCAGGAAACCATTCCAAACCCACATTCACAACACTCTCACGACCCCCCCCCCCAGGGAGGCGAGCCCGCTGTTGCCCCCTGACTCCCTCCAACCTATGAAAACCCCTCCACTCACTCATTTCCAATCACAGATTTATGAGAATCCCTAACGTTAGCATTCTATACCCCTCTGAGAAAGCCTGATCCCACCTCCTCCCATACAAATCTCTGTTACGACACCTCGTACGGTAGAACGTTACCGCAAGAACCTTTCTTCTCTCCTTACTATCCCCTCTCCCCCTCATCACCCACGACATATATATATAATCTACCATGATATAATCTAAAGCTCTTATGACACCCTCATCTAACCCACCCATATCTAGACTTAGAGCACGCAAAACCGACACCCCACGGCCCCCCACCCTCTGTACCAACCTACTTAACCAGCACCTGACCTCCTCTAGCCCTTCACAAAAGTAAACTACATGGAACGCAGTCTCATCCCCTCCACAGATACCACACCCCCCACCCTCTACAACCTGTCTGTTTCGTAATATCTCACCAGACGGAAGGATCCCATGCAGAAAACGAAACATCACCTCACGCGCCCGAGGGTTTAACTTCATTTTACTAAATCTAAACCAAATACTCTTCCACGCATACATGGGGAACAAACCCTCAACTGGGACAACGCACCTACCTACAAGTAACCTACACAAAACCCTTATACGAACCTTTCTCAGTTCCCTAACCAACATCACAGCCCTCAAAACTATTTCACATTCCCTCAACTCCATTCCTCGATACCACATACCCAGCCTGTCGTGTATCCTTCCCAAACGCCCCGCGTTCACACCCTCACGCAACACTTCCCATTTAATAAACACACATTTAGCCCTCCGTCTCAAATCCAACAACCCCAACCCACCCTGACTTACAGGTAACATTACAACCTCCCTCCGTAACCAATCACAACGTGAACCCCATAAAAATTTGTACACCCGTCTTAGTATCCCCTCAATCGCTGTCCCTGTAATTGGGAACACAGCTGCAACATACCAAACCTTACTATACAATAGAATGTTCACGACTATCACTCGCTGTATCAGAGTTAGGTGCTGGGGTCTCAGAACACCTAGCCGCCCCACGATCCTTTCCAATAACCTATCTGAATTTTCCTCCCGCGCCGCAACCATGTCATCCCTATAAATAATACCACAAATCTTTAAAGACACCGCCCATTCTTTAACAACATTACATCTCCCCCCCCACACCCCCCACCCAAGAACCCAACCCCATGCACCTTGACTTCGCACTATTTACCTGCATACCCGTGGCACTTCCAAATAATTGCACCACCTCGTCCAACACTCCCATTGACATCCCTGCACGAATGAGAACAGTGGTGTCGTCAACATATCCAATTAACCCCGGCCAGGGCCTCCCACCCCCCACACTTCCCTCACATGGCGTACATAAGCTACGGTCAACCATTCTATAAAAGGGGTCCTGGAAACACGCAAACAATATTTGGGACATGGGGCATCCCTGTCTAAGGCCTCTTCCCATTGCAATTTCCCTCCCCATACACCCATTAATCTGTATCCTCATTTTCGCCCCCTTGTACAACGTATTTACCCACTCGACTATTTCCTCCCCAAAACCCTGTCTCCTAAGTATAACCTGCAAAGCTCCCCTTTCCACTCTATCATATGCTCCCTGCCAGTCTAGAGCCAACAAAGCCGCCCCTCCACCCCCACCCTTAGCTTCCACAAAACTTCTCAGTATCCCATGTCCTTCAATCATCGACCTTCCCGGCAACCCGAACTGAGATTTTGACACCACCCTCTCCACTACACATTTGAACCTATTACCTAAAATTTTTGCAAACACCTTATAGTCTGCACACATCAGTGATATGGCTCGGTACTCCCGAAGGGTGGGCTGCCCCTTGACCTTCGGGACCAACACTACAACTGCAGTTTCCTGCTTCTCCCCCAACTTACCCTTCTCCTTCATACTATTAAATAACCTAACTATAAATTCCTTTATCAACGCCCAATGTTGTAAATAAAATTCTACCGGGAGACCATCAATACCGGGAGCTTTCCCCTTCCTCATTCCCCTTAACGCATTCTCTATTTCCTCTGCCGTAATTGTCCCACCTAAAGCCTTTCGATCACTATTTCCTAAATTACACGTCACATACGTACACACCTTGTCCAATGCCCCGTCACCCACCCCCCCACTGTTCCAGTACTTCTCGTACCAAGCCTCTGCATACGCACACATCCCCTTCGTGGTTCGTATTTCCTGCCCTACTCTATAATTCCCAACCATCTCCGTTACCTCTAAACATGGTATAGCTGTCAGCGCCTGCCTTTGCTTTTGATGCCGCAAAACACACGCTGACGGCTTGTCGCCCCAAAGCACTTCTTCCACCCCTGCCTGCATCCTTACAGCTTGAAACCTTTCATTTTGCAACACCCTCAACCTCCCCTTTATTTCAGCTATTTCATCCATAGGAAAATTATTCCCACCCAACCCCCCTCCCATAGCAACCTCTTAACCTATCCTCTAAATAGTTAGCCAGTCCATATTTTAAATTATTAATACGTTTTCCTTCTCTCACATAAAACTTTCTAATCCTTTCCTTTGCGACACTATCCCACCATGTCACAATGTCATCCACTCCCTGTTCTTCCACACTAAGCTCCCTCCATAGGACTGAAAACCCCTCCAACCCCTCCTCATCACCTAACACACTTATATTTAATTTCCAATAACTTCTATATATTTCCGCGAGCGTCCCCCACCCAACCTCCACCACCACTGCCCTATGATCTGACATTGTAGCCTCAACAGTACTGAAAGATTTCACGTCCACACCCTGAGAAAGGTACACTATCTAGTCTCGCAGCATAACCACTCCTAACAAACGTATATTCAGTCTCCCACACCGCTCCCCCAAAGGCATCACGTAACCTAACATCCCTTAATAAATCCCTAAGAGCCACAGACATATATCCAGCCCCTCTTGGGTCCACATCAGCCACCCTGATTACACTATTCCAGTCCCCACCAACTATCGCCACCTCTGGCAGTGCACTTAAGAAAAACACAAGATCCTCACACACAAAATCATTCTTTACCTTTATGTTATTTTCAGCCTGCGCATACACACTCACAAAAGACACACGCTTACCCATCCACCACCCATCCACACGCAACACCCTCCCTCCCCCTCCTCCCTCGCTTCTCTGCAAAACAAACGGGCTCGTCTCCCTTATTAAAATTCCCACACCACCTTTTAGACGGGGCGATGGCAGGGTAACTACTCGAAATCCTGCCACCTCCAACACCCTACCCTCTTTGAAATTGTGCTCCTGCAGGAACACAACATCCACTCTAGATTTATTCAGAAAATTACGAAACCAATCTCTCTTCATACCGCTACATAACCCATTAACATTTACAGACATACACCTAAGTGCCTATTAAAGTTTCCACCCCTGCTTCCTCTCATCACTCTTTACAACTCCAGAGCTTGAATTTACGTTCGACACCTTCAGAGTGCTCTCTTTCCCTCCCCCCTTCTTCCGGTGCCTCCTATCATGGCTACCACCACCTACACCACTACCTTCACACTTCACCTCAGTCTGTTTCCCAGGTCTTTGTCCAGGCGTAAGGACGTCATCAGAATCTGATGTAGCCGCCCTCTTTCTCGTGACAGTCATGTTACACATGTGGTCAGATGTTACCTCTCGATGAACCTCCACCTCCACCTGAGAATGGTTTAATGATTCAATGGACGACTCCAAACCACCATCACGTCCCAAATTATCATGTCTCAGACTTTCTGGATGCGACGATTCTCCGATGACACCACGCTCAGATGTAACGTCCCTCTCTGGCGGTGACAAAGTCTTCAACACCTCCACCAATTCCTCCTCAATCTCAAGAACCTTCTCCTGTACTTGCTGCTCCTCCTTATCCACAGGAGACGACACCTGATCAGGCAGCTGGGGGCGGGACTCCAACTCACCGCCAGTCCTGTGTGCCCGATCCACTATCTCGCTCCACAAAACACCACGCCCTCCATCCGATGTTTGTTCCTCACCTGCCACCTTTGAAGCAGGGGCTGCGACGTCCACCACAGGTCCAGGCACATGTCTTCGCTTGTCACAGGTCGCCGCAATGTGATCATACTCACCACATAGGCGGCACGTACGTCGTTGTCCTGGGTACATTACCATTACCTGCGTCCTGAAATCTTGCAGATACACATAGGATGGTATTGGGTGCCTCAAAGTCATTTTGAGGTTGAAAGAACCCTCTGGAAAACCAGCATAGGCTCCTGCCGCCCACGTACCATGTTGAGCATAATGCACCGTTCCATACTTCTCAAAAACTTTCCTTATATCCGCCTCGTCCGCCTCAAAGGGAACGTTGCGTAACTTGATCCACGTATAATGCCGTGAAACATCTATCATTCTTACACTGACAGCTGGTGTGACGTTAAGACTCACGTTGTTAGGTAAGACACATATGCAACAGTTAGGTATCTTTATTTTGAAACGTTTCGCCTACACAGTAGGCTTCTTCAGTCGAGTACAGAAAAGTTGATAGAAGCAGAAGATACTTGAAGACGATGTAATCAGTCCATCACCCTTAAAGTTTTGAGGTGGTCAGTCCCTCAGTCTGGAGAAGAGCATTGTTCCATAGAATGAAACAATATGGAGATGAAGTGACAGGATGGAGCCTATATAGCGCCAACAGGTGAGACGTAGGTCACTAGAAGAGGTAAGAACTCAGAGGTTGGGAGGTCAGGTCCCTCTCAAATCCAGCCGTTCTCACTAGTAGAGGTTGTAGAAGTTGATTGTAGGTCTGTACCAAGATACCCTTGTGTTGCAGTGTCTGACAGATTGAACATTAAAATGGTATAAAATACCGACAGGTTGTTAGGTAAGACACATATGCAACAGTTAGGTATCTTTATTTTGAAACTTTTCTGTACTCGACTGAAGAAGCCTACTGTGTAGGCGAAACGTTTCAAAATAAAGATACCTAACTGTTGCATATGTGTCTTACCTAACAACCTGTCGGTATTTTATACCATTTTAATGTTCAAGACTCACGTCCTGAAACCTGGTGACTAACGATTCATAAACCGTTGCTGATAGTAGTTTGACGAAAATTCGTTGTCCTCCGTTCAATGCTACACCATACAAGTCACTATCTTGTACGCCATATGTCTCCCGGATGATCTTTGGCAATAAGACTTGCGCAGAACTGGGCGTTATCGTTCCTTTAAGTAGCTCAATGCCTACAGTATTTATCCTTCGTCTCAGACTAACCGCCATCTTGACAATCACAGTGCACCTAAGTTGTTAGCCGAGGTGTGACGGCACCACTTCACACCACTGCAGCCAGGTAACTGACAAGGGAGCTCGCCTACAAACAGCAGAGGGTTGCAGAGCACAACCGCACTCTACCGTGGTCAGGCAGCGAATGATGAACCACGGACACTCACTGTGAGATAAGATTTCATTCGGATTTTTAACCCCGCAGGATTAGTCACCCAGGATAACCCAGGAAAGATAGTGCGTGTGCGTCATCGAGTACTGTTACTTGCGTGGCAACCCAGCCATGCAAGTAACCTTATTTACACACGATAACAGGGGCAACATCTATTTGGTGTGTTGTCCCTACATCTCACATGTAATTATAGTTAGTTTAATATGTTTATTATGCACCTCATACCCATCCTGTGGGCGGTAGTCAAAAGATTACAGAGGTACATAACTAGTCCAGGGACTGGACTCCAAAGTTTTGATAGCTGAACAAGTTACAAAGGTAATGAACTAGATCTGGTCACCATCATGACAAGTTACAAAGGTAATGAATCATAAACACGTCCGTACATGGTTACAATAATGAACAAATTACAATTTGTGAGCAATTAAACATTCTAGAGAATGCGACATTGCCCCAACAACAGATGTTGCTAGGTGCCTGCCCCTCCTCGGCAGGACAGCCATTGCAAACAGCAGCAGGTTGCGCCAGGATCTGCTGCTTGCAGGAGCACCAGCGACCCTCCCCAAGAGGTCAGATTATTATTATTATTATAATCAAGGGGGAAGCGCTAAACCCGGAGGATTATACAGCGCCTGGGGGGGATGTGGAAGGCATTCAGGCTTAATTCGGGGAACTGGAGCACAGATCCAATTCCCTAAATCAAGAGCCCCTCACCAACATCAAGGAACCTTCCTTGAGGGGCCAAGAGGTCAGAGACTCCGCTATCAGCCCGAGGTCGAGCTGCCCTGGGGACGTGTCAAATGTCCTGGTGGACGCCAATTTGATTGCAGATCCCAGGTCCTCTGTAAAGGTGAAGGTGCAGCAGCTGTCACCTCTGTCTGCTGGGTGAGACTGTTGGTTGTTCCCACCCGAGTTCACACTGTATATATAAATTATTTTTTTATTATTATTATATATATCTGTATAGGGGGTTTAATAAGGCGTAAACATCAGTGGCCTTTAACAACGCTAACACCAACCCAGGATGTGACATATAACGCATATATGAGTAATTAAGTTTTATTCAGGTTCCTTAGACAAGATTAAGGTTTTACAATTATCTGTATAGTAACATATGTGTATATTACCTAGGGTAACCCACTGATGTCAAGCTAAGTAACATATTTCTGTGTGTACGAAGAAAGGTGTGTGTACATGTCACCATGGACAAGCTCACCATCATCTCCGGGGCTTTGTTCCTCGCCGCTGACATCTTCGCCGTAGTGAGCCTCGCCATGCCTGACTGGATCGTCTCTGACATCGGAGGTGGGTGCAGCAGATTGTTATATTTGGTGTTAAATTCATGGGGATTGGTCCCTGAGATTTAGCGCTACCCATTCTTTCTTATGGTCTTAAAAATTATGTTCATGGGGAAGTGTCAGTTTTGTTGGGTTGTGCAGTACTTGGGGAAAGAAAGGTATTCAGTTTCATCCAAGGAAGATGTTAGCTCATATTCATTGGATCAAGAACCTTTAGCCAAGCATCAAGGTTCTCCCCCCCCTTTTTCCCCACCGAAGAGGGGTAATTAAGGTTTTTTTTCATTTTCTTACATACCTATAGTAATAAATGAAGCATATTTTGTTCAGATTATTAACCCAGAATTTTTTTTTTTAACTCCAGAGGGTTAGCTACCTAGAATAACCTACAAAAGTCAGTGCATCATCGAGGACTGTCTTATTTTCATTGGGGTCCTTAAATCTTGTCCCCCAGGATGCGACTCACACCAGTCGACTAACATCCAGATACCTCCTTACTGCTAGGTGAATGGGACAGCAGGTGTAAGGCAACAAGCCCAGTGTTTCCATCCTTGCCAGGGATCAAACCATGGACACTCAGCGTGTGAGGTAAGAGTGTTGCCTACTAGGCCATGGGACACCCCCTGGATGTAATCCCAGGATGACCCAACAAAGCCACTATTATCAGGTCTGGCATATTTCAGTTGGAGTTCTTCAGTTCTCTTCCCAGGCTGGTGATCTCACAACAGTTAGCTAACACCCAGGTACCTAGTTACTACAAGGTGAACAGGGGCAACAGGTACAAGAAAATGTGCTTGACATTTCCTGATTTGAGAGCTGAGGCTGCTACCAGTTGAGCCACGATAGCATGGATTTTTATGCTGGCTTTGATGATGTGCAAACATGTCACACTGTTCAGAGCATCCTTAAAATTCCCCCATAATCCTTTATTGGGGATGTTTGTCTTCATCCTTTTTTGTTTGCTGGGGAAAGGATCATAGGACCCCGATGGACATAGTGGCTTTATTGGCTTATTCTGGGTTGGCAACCCTTTGGGATAATAATCTGAATGAAATCTTTTTTCTTCTACCTCTGTTTGCATAAAATGTTCACTTTGTAATGCTGCACGTGATGAGATGCCAGATTACAAATTTATAGACAGCACAATCTGTGCAACCCAAACCACCATAGTACAACAGCCCTGAGATCATGTTTATAACAGCTCTGAACCACTATGCTTACAATGTGCTGTGCACACACAAAAAAAGAAGATATTGGGTATATAACCTGTGCTACAACACAATATTACATTTTAAATAACTATGATTGTGTTTTCAGGTGATACTCGACTTGGCCTCCTGTCAACATGTGAGACGCTCTACAATAGGTCGCAGGTAAAGAAAGAACCACGGCTCATATTTGTGTTATCAGAGCAACAATATTATCACTTTATTATTCGCATACTTCTTTTAGTGAAGGTTTAGATAGATTATAGCACTGTACTGCAGTTTCTTTGTTGCTATTCATAGAAAATTGTTAGGTAATACTGCACAGCACTGTGTGTATAGTTTATATATATATATGTCATGATGAGTAGGTGAAACTTGTGATTTTTGCTTAAATAGCAATGCTCTTCTTACTGAATAAGATAAGTGAAAATTTGTGTATGCAGTAATTTCACAAAAATCATTCTGAACCTAGCAAAAAAAATATATTTCATTTTGTTTGTTTATTATTAAATTATTGTAAACTTATCTAAAATATATTTAGTTGGATTAAGCTAAATTAAATTGGGCTTGTTACAAGAGCACTTACAATAATACACTTACATAATTGCTTGAGTCGAGAGCTGAAATGAAACTCGGGGTACCACTGTATATATAGTTATATATTTATTTATTTATTTATTTTTCTCCCTTTAGGTGTGCTATGCTCCATCTCTCGGAGGTGCATGGCTGGTAACGCTGGGTTGTGTGCTACTAGGGTGCGTGTGTGTCACTGCCACTATTATATTACTGGCACTGTCGCACTGTCGAGTTAGTGTACATGTCATGACATATGCTCGATGGGTTGGGTTCACTGCTAGTAAGTGTATTGTTCTCTTAAACATATTTTTGGAGTTAAGAAATAAATGCATTATTTTAACAATATTTTCCCCCCTCTCTTTTACTGATTTGAGATTTTTGGTACCAAAATGAGTAATGTGCTATGATGTGACTAGAAAAATTTAAGTCAGTTATGTGTGCCATATTATGCCTAAAATGATAACCCTTATGAAATCTTTAACGTGTCTCCAGTTTCAGTACATTAGACAAAGAATATTCTATACTTGAAGAACTAAAGCATTTTAGGGATTTGTATTCCCTTCAAGGGGGGGGGGGCTTACTTTGTTACTAGTAAAGGTCTCTTGATCCAGTGAATTGGAGCTCTCCTCTCCTTCCTTGGATTGAACCTGATTAACTGCCACATTCTTCCTCTTTCCCCATGAATTTACAGAGCAACCCTGTAATTCACAATTTGTGGGAGTTGAGTTCCCAGAGCTGATATAAATCCTGAAACTGTAGATAAAAGAAGAATTCGAGGTTCATATAGTATAAACATTTCTTGCTATATTTCTTTAAATATTGCTCAAATCTACATATACATGTATTATGTTTAATAAGAGGGAGTGAACCAGTTAATTCATGTTTAGTTTCAATTTATGGATCATGTATCAAGCAAAAAAAAAAAGAGTTGATAAAGCTCCTGAAGAGCAAAACATTGCCACAATAAAAAAAATGGGCACCTAGAAATATCAAAAATAATCAAAGGTGCCTGTAACATCACCTTCGGTAGAAATGTAATACTGTAATTAAATTCATGGATTATAAAACACTCGTATTCTAGAGTTCAACTAACATATTTTGTAATATGATACATTAACAGACTACAAATTATTCATTGTTTGGTGTTGGCTGTAATACTTGGCTTAGTGAAATACTATTACAGTATTCTTGCAGTGATTTATTTTATGATATAATGGGAAGTATAACAAAATTGTAAATTTTTGAAGTAAATTATGGTATATTTCTTAAATTATGATTTACTTACATGAATTAAAACATAATGAGTTTAATACAAAGTGGGATTTGTCACAGTTGTTTTTTGCCAATATCATGATTCTTTTGGGAATGTCTGAAGGAGAGCTGCAAAATCTGGTAGATGAATGTGGGAGGGTATGTATAAGAAGAAAATTAAAAGTGAATGTGGGAAAGAACAAGGTGATGAGAGTAACAAAAATTTAGGCACTGAAAACCTAGATAGCAGATCGAGGGTGTACTGAGGAAGTAAATGTGTTTAGATATTTGGGAGTAGACTTGTTGGCAGACAGATCTATGAAAGATGAGGTGAACCATAGAATTGGCAAGGGAAAGAAGGTAGGTGGTGCATTGAGGCATCTGTGGAGACATAGAACCTTATCTATGGAGCCAAAGGGAAATATACCAGATTATAGTAGTACTAACACTGCTGTATGGGTGTGAAGCATGGGTTTTGAATGTTGCAATGAGGAGGAGGTTGGGGGCAGTGGAGATATCATATTTGAAGGCAGTGTTTGGCATGAATATTATACAGATAAGTCACAGCTTGGAGAATAGAAGGTGCAGGGTTATCAAAGGTATTATTCAAAGGGCTGAGGAGGGGGTGACTAGAAGGGTATAAATCTTGGGTAGAAGAAGGAGGGGTTGGGGTCATCCCAGCAAGAGTTGGAGGGAGGGGTTAAGGGAGGTTTTGAGTGCTAAGGGCCTGGACATCCAATAAGTGTGTGTGTGAGCTTGTTAGATAGGAGTAGAGGCAATTAGCTTTTATGATCTGACATGCTATTGGAGTGTGAGCAAGGTGACATTTATCAAAGGATTCAGAGTAACCAGTTAGCCAGACTTGAGTCCTGGAAGTGATAAGTACAATTCCTGCTCTCTGAAGTAGAGGTGGAAATGTGACAGTTTAGAGAGTTACATGAGTTGTGACGTCAGCTTTCTTCTGGCAAGACAGTGATTAAATGAATGATGGTGAAAGTGTTTCCCCTTTTTTGGGTCATCCTATTTTCGTGAAAGATGGCTGATGCATTTGAAAAAATGGAGTGTGTAACCAAGTACAGTGGACCCCCGCATAACGATTACCTCCAAATGCGACCAATTATGTAAGTGTATTTATGTAAGTGCGTTTGTACGTGTATGTTTGGGGGTCTGAAAGGAATAATCTACTTCACAATATTCCTTATGGGAATAAATTCGGTCAGTACTGGCACCTGAACATACTTATGGAGTGAAAAAATATCGTTAACCGGGGGTCCACTGTACAGTGAAAAAAAAAACCTTTAATTTTTTTATATTTCAACAAACTGGCCGTATCCCACCGAGGCAGGGTGGCCCAAAAAGAAAAACAAAAGTTTCTCTTTTCAAATTTAGTAATTTATACAGGAGAAGGGGTTACTAGCCCCTTGCTCCCGGCATTTTAGTCGCCTCTTACAACACGCATGGCTTATGGAGGAAGAATTCTGTTCCACTTCCCCATAGAGATAAGAGGAAATAAACAAGAACTAGAGAGAAAATAGCAGAAAACCCAGAGGGGTGTGTATATATATGCTTGTACATGTATGTGTAGTGTGACATAAGTGTAAGTAGAAGTAGCAAGACATACCTGAAATCTTGCATGTTCATGAGACAGAAAAAAGGACACCAGCAATCCTACCATCATGTAAGACAATTACAGGCTTTCGTTTTACACTCACTTGGCAGGACGGTAGTACCTCCCTGGGTGGTTGCTGTCGACCAACCTACTACCTAGGTTGAAGCTAGATATGCTAATCTAAGTCACACACTCATTCTAAGCTGCAGACATACCACACCTACTCACTTATACCAATCCCACCTCACTCTACATCTATCCTACCCCAACACAGATTAACCTCAGAACAAACTTCAACATCATATTACTCACTTTAATATTTTTAATATTTTTTAATATTTTTAAATTTATGGAATCTCTTTTAGCTGGTCATACAGTGTGTTACTTGCTATAATTTATAGCTGAAACTACTAGACATTCAGATTTACTGATTGTGGAGTAATTTGTATATTGGCATAGATTTCAGTAGTACAGGATTTATATACAAGTGGTCCTAAACTTCAAAACAAGTTGGATTCCTGGGTTTTTTAAATTTTAAATGAATTGTTTGTATAAAAAATGCAATAGATGGTAATGTTTCATGCATTTATTCTGTAGCTTAACAGCTATCAAGCATAAATTAGTTACTAAATGCCTTGTTTATAAGTGCAGATGGCTGTAAATTGAGGCCATTGTAAGTGGGAATCCCCCTTGTATTAAAGAAAGGACAGTTCTTTCTTGCAAATTGGTGCTTATGATAAACTTATTGTACACAAATCCCATTGATTTGTGTATATAACAGCTCATCACTCATTTTTTTTTATAATGTTTTGGTTGTATTTCATTTGACAAAATTACTTTTGATATCTTTATGGTAGTGTTCTAGGGCTCAGGAGAACTTGTTGGCACGACATGATGCAAGAACGTATCCAAACTGTGTATAATGCAATGGCTATATTTTCCATGATAAATATATGTACAGTGCAACAGATTTGTGCATTGTAGTACTGTAGGATGTACATTTTCAGTGGTGCTGTTTTGCCTGGCTGCAGTTGTGTTCCCAATGGGCTTTTATGTAGAGGAAATTGGAGGTGAACCTTACCAGCTGCCCAACAGTTTTCAGGTATGTTAAATTTATCTTTCAATTGATGGGTATAAAAAAATGAGTAGACAATGGTACAATATATAAGAAATAATAATTATTGTTGGTGTTTTGTATTTTAATGATGCACTGGAGATTTTTGGGAACTATTTTATTGTGTGTGTGTTCTTCATTTCATTATAATAGCTATGACACAAATTTTCAAATCTTAATTTAAATAACATTATTGCACTTTTTCTCAAAACCATGTACAGTCAACCCTTGAACAACATGGGTGTGAACTGTGTGGATCCACTTATACACTGATTTATTTTCAGTAAATATACTGGAAAATTTTTTGAAGATTTGCGACCGAAAGAATTAAGAAAAAGTTAGGCATGTCATGAATGCATAAAATATATGTAGTACTGGTATATTTGTCAGATACTACCATAAAATATACACAAATCCACAATTTTTTTCTATTAATACGTTGGCTGTCTTTCACCAAGGCAGGGTGGCCTGAAAAAGAAAAACTTTCGTCATCATTCACTCCATCACTGTTATTACAACCCAGGATTCCAAATGGCCTGTTACCCCGGGTGTAATGGGAGCAAATAAACACAGTAGAAAAAGTTTAGACTTATATTATCCTTCACCAATTTAGAACAGCAATATGTACACTATGTACAGTGATAAGTATAGTGCACTCCACGGTAAGCAAAGCAGAAATAGAAGCCACAAGATAGCAGACCGTGCTTCAACCAGCTCTAGAATGGGAATGACAAGGGCAGACAGGAGAGCGGTACCCACATAACCTCTGCGATTGCCAAAACCATCTTCTTATTGGCTAGAACCTGGTCACTAGTTGAACGACGGGGCCCCATCATCAACTCTTAGCAACCTGGTTCGCTGGTTGGGGAAGATAGCCTGTAAATGAGGGTGTGTACATGCGCCGAATAAAGGTTACGTACTCTTTGCATGCCACACCCCCACCCCGAGAAGGCTCAGGATTAGGCTGCCACCTCCCAGTGGTAACCGTGCCGCCATGGCACAAAATAATGGGACCGCCTTTCCTCTCCACCATCCAACTCTTAGATAGAGCTCAGCTTTTCTTGTGACCAAAAGCCAAACCCTAAACTTAGAGTGAGACAGCAGTCAGACAGGCTAGCATAGGTCCAAGATACAGGCGGACGGTAGCCCGCATCCCCTCACTAAAAAAAAAAACCACACCAGGGGATAAAAAAAAGAGCATGAAAAGGGGTTACCACAAATAACATCCTAACCTAAATAAAATATTATACTCTAGATAAAGAGTCTGCCAACATATTTTCTTTGCCGGCAATATATTTAATGGACAGATTATATGGTTGCAGCCTTAGCGTCCAGCGCATAAGCCTTGTGTTGTGGTTCTTCATGGCTTGGAGATATACTAGAGGATTGTGATCACTGTAGACTGTGACCACCTGTGATGTCTGGCGCACATAAACATCGAAATGCTCCAAAGCCAGTACCAGCGCGAGGGCTTCTTTTTCAATGGTAGAATAAGCCCTCTGATGCTGCTGGAACTTGGCTGAAAAGTATGCTACAGGCTGCAACTCCTTGTTCCCGATTTGTAATAGTACTGCCCCAACCCCAGACTCACAAGCATCAACCTGTAATGAAAAAGGTTTGGAGAAGTCTGGAGACAAGAGAATGAGTGCAGTACACAATAATCTTTTTGCTTTATTAAAAGCAGTGTTACAGTCTGACGTCCAATTAAAGGGAACTTTTTGACTGGTAAGAGAGGTAAGAGGGGCTACAATATCTGAGAAATTCTTACAGAATCTTCTGTAAAATCCTATCATGCCTAGGAAACATTGAAGAGATTTCCTATCATGAGGAACTGGATAATCTTTAATAGAAAGAACTTTAGCAAGTTTAGGTGCAACTTTACCACTACCTACTTCATGGCCTAGAAAAGTGACAGTGGCCTGGCCAAAGGAAGATTTAGATAAATTAACTGTTAAATGGGAACTCTTAAAGGTCTCAAAAAGAGCCTTAAGTCTAAGTAGGTGTTGATCCCAAGTATCAGACACCACAACAATATCATCTAGGTACGCTGCCATGCCTTCAAGTCCTTTAATAGCCTGATGGATAAGTTTCTGGAATGAAGAGGGGGAATTTTTCATTCCGAAGGGGGTAACTGTGTATTGATAATGACCTCCTGGAATTACGAAGGCAGAGATTTCCTTCGCCTTATCTGTCAAAGGTACCTGATAGTAGCCTTTAAGGAGATCTAATTTGGACACAAAAGTAGCCTTACCCACAAAGTCAATTACGTCATCCAGACGGGGAAGAGGGTAAGCATCTGTAATTGTGACCTCGTTCACTTTACGGTAGTCTGTACACATACGAAACCCTCCATCAGCCTTCTTCACAAGGATGCACGGTGAAGCCCATGGACTAGATGACTCCTCCACTAAACCATGCTTTAACAAAAATTCTACTTCCTGCTGAAGCAGCCTTTGCTTTTCAGGATTAGCTCTGTAGGGGGAGAGTTTAATTGGTTTAGAGTTTCCCACATCTACATCATGGTAACCTAACGTACATTTTTTCGGCACATCCGAAAAAATATTAGGATATGACTGTAGAAGCTCAGTTAAATTTGTTGCTTGCATTTCAGATAATCCCTCCATTAAAGGGCTAGGATCCTTGAGGAGGACAGAATTTGAAAGTTTAATATTAATTTCAGAGATAGAGTGCAAAGAGTCAGAGTAGTCCTCAGAGGTAGAGGACAGAGTCATTACTGGGACTTTATCTGGTGTATGGAAGTATTTTAATTGATTAATGTGGTAAGTTTTAGTTTTTGAGGTCTTATCAATGGGAGCTACCACATAATTTACATCAGATAATCTACTTACAATCTGCATAGGTCCCGTAAATCTAGTTTTCAAGGTGTGGCCAGGTATAGGTTCCTGCACCAACACCTTGTCTCCTGGATGGAAGGAGCAGAATTGTGCACTTCTGTCATACCTCTGTTTCATCTTACTTTGAGCTGTCTTTAGGTTAGCCTTGGCTAACTGATGTGCCACCTGCAACCTTGAAGACGGATTGTAGAGTGTTGAGCTAACGTCTTCTCCCATCCATCCTTCTTTGAGCACCCGAAGAGGACCTCGTACATTGTGCCCAAAGATCAGCTCAAAAGGACTATACCCTGTAGACTCTTGCACAGTCTCTCGTACTGAGAACAGCAACAAAGGTAGTGATTCATCCCAGTCTGTAGGAAAGTGCATGCAAAAACTTCTCATCATTGTTTTTAATGTCTGATGGAATCTTTCCAAGGCGCCTTGGGACTGAGGATGATAGGCAGTGGATAAGTTGTGGATTATCCCTAACCTAGTTAATACTTCCCTAAATGCTTTGGCAGTAAAGTTAGTACCTTGATCACTTTGAATAGTTTTAGGAATGCCAAAACAAGAAATGAATTTTGTTAAAGCTTTGAGAATAGCTTTAGTATTAATACTACGCATTGGAATTGCTTCAGGATATCTGGTTACTTTATCCATAATCGTAAATAAATATTGATTTCCAGACTTTGACCTAGGTAGTGGACCTACACAATCTATAATTAAATCTGCAAAAGGTTCTCCATCAGCAGGTATAGGTTGGAGAGGTGCAGGTTTAATGGAATGTCCAGGTTTTCCAACTTGCTGACATTCTCGGCAACACCTAATATGATTCTTCACATCTTTCTTTAATTTTGGCCAATAAAATTCTTTTGTGATTCTATACAAGGTTTTTGTAATTCCTAAGTGACCTCCTAATGACGTATTATGAGCTATATTTAATATTTGAGGTCTATACTTTGTTGGAACCACTAACCTGTCATACAATTGCCGGCCCTCTATCTCCTTACCAGTCTCAGTGCAGATCAAATAATCGTTTTTAACTTCATACTTGACTGGATGACCCAAAGAGGATTTACCCATGGCTGCCTCAAAAGCGAATTTTAAAGAAGGGTCCTTTCGTTGTTCCTCCCGGAAGGACAGTCCCTCGGGCATGGAAACAGAGACATCTGGCAATCCTGCAACCTGGGAATAGGAAGGCTTGATCGGGGTCTGTTCACTTGATCTACGAGGCTCTGGCCAGTTTTCCTCGTAAAACAATGTGGCTATTCCGAGATCGGAGTCGTCCAAGGATAGGTCAACATTCTCTCCAGACAACCCTTGGGATGTTGCCCGAGTTATGGCCAACACCGGAGAAGAATTAATCATTATAGGTTCAGGACACGAACTAACAGTAGTAATGTTATTACCCAGTAATAACACTGCATCTTTCATGGGGAATCCTTTTGAGACACCTACAGTCAAGTACCCAGTGTAATATTTGCACTGTACATAAATTTTATGCAAAGGAACAGAATATATAGCTCCTCCAAATGCTTCCAATAAAACAGAGGAATTCAAAGAAGTATTCTCTGAAAGGGGTAATATTCCCTCTCTTACAAGTGAGCAATATGCTCCAGTATCTCTAAAGGTCTTTACCTTAGTTGTTTCTGAGTTTTCCTGAAGGGAAATAAGACTTTTGCAATAATAAGGGGCCATACCTTTTTCTACTTCTCTAGGGGACATGTTACTAGGGATATTAGAGATTTTCCCAATGGGTTGGGGTTTATGGGGGCAGTTGGAACTGATGTGACCTACTTTATTGCACCTGAAGCAGACGACAGGCTTGCCCTTTACTCCCTGTTGACGTTGCAAATGGTGTCGTTCTGGCTGGTGTCTCTCTGGATACTGTTGTCGAGATGCACCATGAGTAGTTTGCCTCTCCGCAGGTGGACCATATGTTGAGAAGCGTGGCTCACCAGGTGACTTAGTTGGCTGACGTAGACGTTCTCCCTCCGGCTGGCACTTCATTCTCCAAGGTTGACGATCTCTGCTGATGCCAGGCTGTTGAAAAGAGAGACGGGACCGCTCGGACAAGGAGCGGTTAGTTTCGAAGGTATCAGCCAACCTGGCTGCCTCCAATGCAGTGGTTAAGTCACGATCCTGCAGAAAGACTCGAACCTCTGGTCCCACAGACTCCAGCAGGTTATCAATCAGAATAAGCTGCACCAGCTCCTCAAAGGTAGAGACACCACTTGCTTTATACCAGCTGGTAAAAGCTTTGGTTTGCTGTCTCACAAAGTCCACTAGGGATTGACCAAGCTGTCGTCTGCCCAGCTTAAAATTTTTGCGGTATTTGGCTGGGATACATGTATATGCTCCCAACACTGTGGTCTTCACTACTTGATAATCAGAAAATTCAGCGTCATTTATTACTGACGTAAATTCCTGTGCCTTACCCGATAATGCTGTATGAACCAACGATGCCCAATGCTGTTCCGGCCACCTCAAGGCTCGAGCCTGATTTTCGAAGGTTTCGAAAAATTGCTCTGGTTCAGCCTCATTGAAGCGGGGAACAAACTGTACTGCTTTTTGTAAACTAAAATCATTTACAGAATGCGAAAACTGCCTCCTTTCTCTTTCCCTATCAAATTCTTCCCTTGCGAATGCTCTCTGTTCCCTAGTTTGCTCAAGATTGATTTTTGCCAGCTCAAGTGCCAACGACGCTGATTCACCTTGAGACAACCCAGCTGCACTATACTGACCATTTTGCTCCGTAGGTGTATCATCTTCCTCCTGCGAGAACATAGTAGTTTTTGCCCTAGCTCCCGTAGAGGGAGGAATCTGATGTGCCATCTCTTCTTCTATAAGTTTGTCAGCAATCAGTGAACGCAGTTGCGCAGCTGTGAGAGTGCGTTTGTATGTAATGCCAATGGAACGAGCAATTTGCCAACAACGCTGTAGGGACAATTTAGGTAGGTTATGCAAAGTATATGCCGACACCAGACGTCTGACTCATCTAGGTGGCATAAGTTATTCGCTATGCACAGTACGATTGCAGAATACCCCAACGTAACACGTTAATTTGCAGAACACGCTTAGCTATGCACAGTACGATTGCAGAATACGCATACAAGCAAAGCTGACTGCAAAATTCTCCACACCGAACAGGCTAGTAACAACTGACACGCAAAATTTGTAAAGCAATGCCAGACAGCAAGCTGCACAATGTTCCTGCTATGAGCTTCACCCTAAGCTCAACCGTTTCTCTAAGTCCAGCTCAACTCTCGGACAGGCTACCCATATTACAACCCAGGATTCCAAATGGCCTGTTACCCCGGGTGTAATGGGAACAAATAAACACAGTAGAAAAAGTTTAGACTTATATTATCCTTCACCAATTTAGAACAGCAATATGTACACTATGTACAGTGATAAGTATAGTGCACTCCACGGTAAGCAAAGCAGAAATAGAAGCCACAAGATAGCAGACCGTGCTTCAACCAGCTCTAGAATGGGAATGACAAGGGCAGACAGGAGAGCGGTACCCTCATAACCTCTGCGATTGCCAAAACCATCTTCTTATTGGCTAGAACCTGGTCACTAGTTGAACGACGGGGCCCCATCATCAACTCTTAGCAACCTGGTTCGCTGGTTGGGGAAGATAGCCTGTAAATGAGGGTGTGTACATGCGCCGAATAAAGGTTACGTACTCTTTGCATGCCACAACTGTCTTGCCAGAGGTGTGCTTACACTACAGTTATAAAATTGCAACATTAACACCCCTCCTCCAGAGTGCAGACACTACTTTCCATCTCTATGACTCAAGTTTGGACTGTCGGTTTCCCTGAATCCCTTCATATATGTTACCTTGCTCACACTCCAGCACGTCAAGTCCTAAAAACCATTTGTCTCCATTCGCCCCTATCAAACATGCTCACGTATGCTTGCTGGAAGTCCAAGCCCCTCGCACACAAAACCTCCTTTACCCCCTCCCTCCAGCCTTTCCTAGGCTAACCCCTACCCTGCCTTCCCTCTACTACAGATTTATTCACTCTCAAAGTCATTCTATTTTGTTCTGTCTTCTACATGTCTGAACCACCTCAACCTCAGCCCTCTGGATAATAGTTTTGGTAATCCTGCATCTCCTCCTAATTTCCAAACTAAGAATTCTCTGCATTATATTCACACCACACATTGCCCTCAGACATGACATCTCCACAAATCTATTGTAAAAAGTTAAAATTTATCAAAACATAAACACACACAATTACAGATCGTACATGTTCCATTCACAGTCCAGAGCAATGTAAACAAATGTAAAGATGCAATAATATAATAATAATAAAAATAATAGTAATAATAATAATAATAATATATTATTACAGATCGTACATGTTCATTTGCAGTCGAGAGAAATGTTAACAAATGTAAAGATGCAATATAATAACAGCCTCTCCTCACTTAGCGACGTACTCGTTTACTGACACCTCAGACTTATGATGGGCTCTTTGACCAGCATTCATATCTAAATAATGTATATTAAAGCTGAATTCCTCTGTACTATTTATTTCAATATACAGTGGTACCTCGAATTTCAAACAGCTCCCAACTTGAACAATTATGTAACTGTATTTTTGTAAGTACTTTTGTAAGTGTATTTTTGGGGGTCTGAAACGGGTTAATCTAATTTACGTTATTCCTTATGGGAACAAATTCGTTTTGTAACGGGACTCGAACAGCCTTCTGGAACGAATTTTGTCCGAAATTCTAGGTACCACTGTACGTATAGTACACTACATTGAGTACAAGAAACCACCCATTTATCTATATCAACTACCCATAAAGTGGTAAGAAATTGGTAATTTGGCCAATTTCACACAAATTTCAAGAAATGCCAATTTCAAAATAGGGTCCAGAATAAACAATGCAGACATTCCTGGCACTAAAATAACATTTTCTCTGTTCATTAGTCACATCTCCATGCCCCACTTATATTACCCTTGCTTTCCATTTTGAATTTTTATTCACACACAAAAAAGATGATTTACTGTTATGCAAACTACTGCATTATTGTAATAATTGTTTAAATAATGTTGTGCAAGAAAGGTATAAAATACCGACAATATGAAAGTTAAGACACATATCCAACATCTGGATATCTTTATTGTAGACGTTTCTCCATCCAGTGGCTTTATCTCTTTGGGTAGGACCTACTTTCACTGGGGAATCCCGCCTACCAGTGACTATGCCCTCGTCTGCTACACGTCCCTATCCACTGACGCCTACATAACCGCCAGTCTCCTTGCCTTTACACCAGATTCTCCACCACCATGGTGCTCTCAACACCAACTCCAAGGCTGAGGGACTGATTACCTCATCTTTTGTATATAGTTCTACTGTCTTCTAATTATGTCCTAGAATCTGTATTGATAAAGCCACTGGATGGCAAAACATCTACAATAAAGATATCCAGATGTTGCACATGTGTCTTTAACTTTCAGGAGCAGAGCTATCCTTGTTATTGTAGCTAAAGGAGCAGAGCTATTTTTCTGACTGTAGCTACAGGAGCAGAGCTATCCTTGTGATTGTAGCTTCAGGAGCAGAGCTATCCTTGCTATTGTAGCTACAGGACCAGAGCTATTCTTGTGACTGTAGCTACAGGAGCAGAGCTATCCTTGTGGTTGTAGCTACAGGAGCAGAGCTATCCTTGTGACTGTAGCTATAGGAGCAGAGCTATTCTTGTGACTGTAGCTACAGGAGCAGAGCTATCCTTGTGATTGTAGCTACAGGAGCAGAGCTATTCTTGTGATTGTAGCTACAGGATCAGAGCTATCTTTGTTACTGTAGCTACAGGAGCAGAGTTATTCTTGTGATTGTAGCTACAGGAGCAGAGCTATCTTTGTTATTGTAGCTACAGGAGCAGAGTTATTCCTGTGACTGTAGCTACAGGAGCAGAGCTATCTTTGTTATTGTAGCTACAGGAGCAGAGCTATTGCCATGGTTGTAGCACTTACACATCTTTTTGTATTTCATTCTGGTGTTTTCCCATAATCTTATTTAATGCTTTTGGTTTTAATCCATTTTTTTTACCACCTCAGTCATTTCCCACCAAGGCAGGGTCTGCCAGGCATATGCTTTTTTTTTTTTTTTTTTTTTTTTTTTTTTTTTTTTTTTTTTTTTTTTTTTTTTTTTTTTTTTTTTTTTTTTTTTTTTTTTTTTACTTGCATGAGCATTTGTAATCCAAAACTTTAAAGACAGAAAAGAAACAATAGATTAAGAGAGCTGTATATTTTGGCATCTGAGACCCTCTTCAGAGATCTGTACATGATTCTTCTTCTCTGTTGTTTCTTTTATGTCTCCATATGTGCTTTGGATTACAATGATATTGGCAGTTTGGAGGGATATGTTGTGTATCTTTATACGTATATGCTTCTAAACTGTTGCATTCTGAGCACATCTGCAAAAGCAGTGATAATGTGTGAGTGTGGTGAAAGTGTTGAATGATGATGAAAGCATTTTCTTTTTGGGGATTTTCTTTCTTTTTTGGGTCACCCTGCCTCGGTGGGAGACGGCTGACTTGTTGGAAAAAAAAAAAAAAAAAAAAAGTGCTTTGGATTACAATGGCTAGGTGTTTGACACTCAGGTTGTACAAACACATGTTTGGTTTTTGGCATGTGGATGAAATGTTCATCTGAGCGTGAGATTTGACAAGTTACTTCAGTTTTAGATTATTAATGATATTTTGTAATTTTTCCAGGTTGGATACTCTTACATCTTTTTTGTCCTGGCGCTGTGGATGACAGTGGTGTCTGAGTTATTTGCAGGAAAAGTTTGTCTGCCTCACTTTTAAGTCACATAATGACTTATGTGGTTCTTTTGTATAATTTGATTGGGAACTACCAGCACCTTCATTTTGTATAGTTATTTCTACAAGTCTTTATAATTTATTGTACTGTACTACATGTTTATGAAGATTATATTTTTTTACACAGCTGGTAGTGATATTACTTGCATCCTTGGTATCAGAACTCTAGTATAGTTTTATTCACAAATATTACTCTGTGACCGGTTCAAATAGCTACTCAGTAATTGTTTTTTCAGTTTTCTTCAGCAAGCAGCAGTTTCCAGTTACAATAATTCATCATTTGTCATTATCTGGTTGAATATCTGTACTTGTAACTATAACTGTTTATTTTGTCATTGATTAAAGCTGTCTAAAGAGTAGATATGACAATATAGTGTCATGAGATTTCTTCTATGAAGTCCAGTAATTTTGGGCTCTCTCATATACTTTATACCTGATAGTATACTTGCAGATTAGACAGTACTGTACCTTAATTTCACTGACGTGTAGCTAAGTCATATTTCATTCTGTATACAGTACTGTATATGTGGGTGTAGTGTTTGTGTGTATATTGTACATACGTATATGAATCATCCTTACTTCACATGGCAAGACACCTTTAGCACACCTCATTTATAGATACTGACCTGTACTTGTTACCAACATGTCTAAGTTCATAACAGAAGTTTAGTGTAATTTCTATTTTCCATGAATGTTTCTTCCTGGGGGCTGTATGTTGGGTTGATTATGATGGAGAACAAAGGTACCCCACCCAAGATCTATATAATAATATACAACTTTTTTTTTTTTTTTTTTTTTTTTTCTTCAACAAGTCGGCTGTCTCCCACCGAGGCAGGGTGACCCAAAAAAGAAAGAAAATCCCCGAAAAGAAAATACTTTCATCATCATTCAACACTTTCACCACACTCACACATTATCACTGCTTTTGCAGAGGTGCTCAGAATACAACAGTTTAGAAGCATATACGTATAAAGATACACAACATATCCCTCCAAACTGCCAATATCCCAAACCCCTCCTTTAAAGTGCAGGCATTGTACTTCCCATTTCCAGGACTCAAGTCCGACTGTATGAAAATAATAAATTTTATTGAAAAACAATTGTAACTAATGTTATGTTCTGGCAGTAATAAAAAATTACAAGACATGTCATGACACCACATGGTACATAGATTGTAGGGACGGCACGTATTATGTGTGGTTCTTGCTTTCTAAAAGTAGTGGATGATAGTTGACTTTGTCAGTTATCTGGAATAATATAATGTACACATTCTTGATTTGGTGAAGACTGTAATCAGCCCTTATCATCTGTGTCATGGGAAATAATCAGATTGTTTTATGAAGAAATTCTACACTGCTCTCACCCTATACTTTAGGGGGCCTGTGCCCCCCTCCCTAAAAACATACTTTATTTGAAAGTACTGGTTAGTTAAGTGGTGGATAATACCAGTTCCATTTTATTAAGCTAGATGGAAGTTACTCTGAATATATAGCTATTGAATGACAACCAAAGTTACACTTAGCTAGGCAGCTAATGGGTTAGCAAATATAATAGAAAAAAATTATTTATACAGTGGACCCCCGCTTAACGATCACCTCCAAATGCGACCAATTATGTAAGTGTATTTATGTAAGTGCGTTTGTACGTGTATGTTTGGGGGTCTGAAATGGACTAATCTACTTCACAATATTCCTTATGGGAACAAATTCGGTCAGTACTGGCACCTGAACATACTTCTGGAATGAAAAAAGTTCGTTAACCGGGGGTCCACTGTATATATAAAAAATATTTTTTCATAACATGTTGGCCACCTTCCCCAAGATGGAGTGTCCAGGAAAATACACAAATAACTCATACGTAGGAAACAAACTTATGACGATGCTTCAGTCCAAGTCAGACCGAGAGGTCATCATAAATTTCAAGTCTCCTTTGTGCGGGTTATTCATGTATTCTTGTCTTTATTTATTGCAAGACCTGTTAAATACTTATAATAGGAAAAATGGTAGAATAACAAAGTACTGTACATATTTGAAATTTAGATATTTACTTTTCGCTTCACACAAAATGTAAGCTATATATTATTTCTAAAGTTTATTAGCAATTAGTATATGGTAGTTTTTTCTTATCCATTTTTATGGACTGTGTCCATCATATTTTTTTGAACGGTGCAATTCAAGTGGTTACAGTTTTTCACAGTGCTGCTGTTTGATTTTGTAGGGGGATGCACTCCCTGATATTATAAGCATGCACTTTGGATATATTTTTATTAATGCTTCAGTGACCAAATATTCAGTGCTGTCATATGGAAGCACTGTAGCTTCTGGTGATTTTCTTATCTACTTTGGTCATGCAAGCCAAAAATATGTTAATTTCTTTTTGCTTATGATGTGTTGCACCAGACAAAAGAATGCTTAAATAATGTATTTTTTTTATTTTTACACTTTGTTAATTTTTTTTTTTCAACAAGTCGGCCGTCTCCCACTGAGGCAGGGTGACCCAAAAAGAAAGAAAATCCCCAAAAAGAAAATATTTTCATCATCAATGAACACTTTCACCTCACTCACACATAATCACTGTTTTTGCAGAGGTGCTCAGAACACAACAGAAGCATATACGTATAAAGATACACAACATAGCCCTCCAAACTGCTAATATCCCAAAACCCCTCCTTTAGAGTGCAGGCATTGTGCTTCCCATTTCCAGGACTCAAGTCTGGCTATTTAAAAATAACCGGTTTCCCTGAATCCCATCACTAAATATTACCCTGCTCACACTCCAACAGATCGTCAGGTCCCAAATACCATTCGTCTCCATTCACTCCTATCGAACACGCTCATGCACACCTGCTGGAAGTCCAAGCCCCTCGCCCACAAAACCTCATGGTTACTTATTCTTTGCCTTAACTTTAAGATCTGACTCATCTTACTTGTTCAGTATCATTTACTGCTTTTACTGGACACTCCTACCCAGCCTGCATGTAAGTACTGTATATTATAGTGACAAACAGCATCTTTCTCTTAAATAACAAAAAGGAGCATTTGTGGCTTAGGAAAAGACTTAGGACACTGTGCATATTGGAGTGATGTGGCAATTGTTGCAAAGGTAATGAATAGGTAAAGAGGTGTTAAAAGCTGTAATGAGTTTTTAAAGATATTGAGACTTGTCATAAAGAAAGAGTATTTTCCAGAAAAAGTGGGTCTTAGGCAAGAATATGTGACTGTTTGGCATTTAATATATTTATATTTAGCATTAAGATGTGAATAGTAGAATGTTAGAGCGAGATGTGACTTCAAAAGGTACTGAATCTTATATAAAGTGAGAATTGTCACAGTTGCTATTTGCAGACGAAACAGTGCTACGTGAAAATTCAGAAAAGTTGCAGAAATTGTTAAAGGATTTTGGAGGGCTGTGTAAAAGAAAAAATGAAAATGAACAAAGATTGTAGGTCAGATTAGAAGGAAGTCATATGGAAGAAGTGAGTGTCTTAAGAATCTTGGGTGTGTATGTCATCAGATGGGTCTGTGATAGAATGAGATAAATCACAGAGTGGGTGATGTATAGATAGTAGAAATGCTGAGGTATGCATGGGAAGAGAAAGATATCTGCAGTTTCAAAAAGCAAATGCAAATACATCATTGTATAGTGGTGCTGACACTTGTTTCAGTGTGAAACACAGTCTTTAAATGTTGCAGTGCAACAAGGAGATTAGAAATGTTTAAATTGTTTTGTCCAAAATCATTATATGGTGAATATTATGCAGAGAATAAGAAAATATGACCCAAAGAGTGGAAATGGGGGTTGTTTAGTTGGTTTGGTTGTGTAGAGAGAGAATCGAGCATATTAGGTTTATTAAGTGTTTAAATTTAGTTTTGATGGAAGGTGTAAGAGATATCTGAGGAAGGGTTGGAAGGATGGTGTGGTGGTGTTTACAAGGGCCTGAACTTCCAGCAGGCATGTGTGTGTGTGTTATATTGCAGGGGTGGCAAGTTCTTGGTTTTTCTTTTTTTGCAATTAATTTGCTGTGAGTGTGAGCATGGTAATATCTATGGATGAATTCAGGGGAATCAGCTAGCCAGTTTTGAAGGCAGGTTGGACATCACTGGATCATGATACTTCCACTCTTATGCAAAGTCACTTAGAGAGTGAGTTAAAAAAAATAAAAATTAAAAGTATTTGCTTTTTATTAGCCAAACAAATTCTAGTAGTAACACATTCGAGATGATTATATTTTGAATTTGATCTTATTAAAATGCAAATATAATTTAATACAATATACTGTAATGCTTAGACCCCTCAAGGAAGGTTCCTTGATGTTGGTGAGGGGCTCTTGATTTAGGGAATTGGATCTGTATTCCAGTTCCCCGAATTAAGCCTGGATGCCTTCCACATCCCCCCCCCAGGTGCTGTATAATCCTCCGGGTTTAGCGCTTCCCCTTTGATTATAATAATAATGTAATGCTTAGAAGAAAGCCACTAATTATGAAAATGCATTTTGGGCAAACTGATCATAAGGCTTACATACTGGCAAATGTATTGTCTTTGTGTCATCATACATTGGCGGGGAAGTGGCTAATGTCTAAATATAATACAGCACTTTCATGACTTCTCACATTATCATAGTTCCTTGATAATTTGAGAAGTCACGAAATCACTTGGAATTTCACTACTCTTTCACAGTGGTTGTTTTGCCTATTCATTTATATTCCTTTTCCTACCATGTAAGTGAATTTTCTTAATACAGTGGAAGAATGTATCATATTATGGCGATACGTATACAGTATAATATATATTAGTTTGATATTATGACTGTTTACAATCTCATACATAGTATGCACTTTAGCTACATGTGTTATGTGATCAAATATGTATTGTTCTCTCATTGTATCATTACTATAATAGGTGAAAAATTACAAATTGGACAAAAATAGTGATATTTAGTTACACAAATAACCCGCACATAAAAGAGAGAAGCTTACGACGACGTTTCGGTCTGACTTGGACCATTGACTAAGTCACACTAACCAGAAGTGGAGCAGGACGGCTATATATAGGCAGGAAGAGGTGGTGGTAGTAGTAGTAGTAGTAGTACAAGAATGGTATATAATACCGACAAGATGAAATTAAGACACATGTGCAACACCCGGGCATCCCTATCGTAGACGTTTCGACATCCAGCCAGCCACTGGATGGCGAAACGTCCACAACAAAGACAACACGGCGCCGCACATGTGTCTTAATTTCATCAGTAGTTGTAGTAGTAGTAGAAGAGGTAGTAGTAGTGGTAGTGGTAGAAGTGGGAAATAAGGAGGACGAGCCAGTCAAATACAAAGGAAGGGGTGGCCCGGTGGCCTGGTGGCTAAAGCTCCCGCTTCACACACAGAGGGCCCGGGTTCGATTCCCAGCGGGTGGAAACATTTCGAAACGTTTCCTTACACCTGTTGTACTGTTCACCTAGCAGCAAATAGGTACCTGGGTGTTAGTCGACTGGTGTGGGTCGCATCCTGGGGGACAAGATTGAGGAACCCAATGGAAATAAGTTAGACAGTCCTCGATGATGCACTGACTTTCTTGGGTTATCCTGGGTGGCTAACCCTCTGGGGTTAAAAATCCGAACGAAATCTTATCTTATCACTGCAAGAGAGCTAGGTGCTCACTGAGGGAGAGCAAGCGCACAGAGGTGCGTGAAAGGGGAAGTGGGAAATAAATGAAGAAGGAACAGAAACACGAGACAGAAGAGAGAAAGACAACCCAGAGGAGAAAAGGAAAGAGGAAAGGGGAAGAGGGAGAAGAAGAAAAAGAAAAAGAAAAAGCGAGGAGTTAGGTTAAGTCACGGGTGTTCTGAAATTTGGAGCATTTTACAATGTAGTGGGAGGGGAAGGCATCTACAGAGATGAAGCCAGGGCTAAGGTTCATACAAGGAAAGTTGTGTATTAGAGAGGATTCAACTAGACGGCGACTGTTCGAGTTGGAAGTAGAGAAGACAGTTTTAGCAGAAGACCAGTCAATAGGATGGCTATGATCTCTGACGTGACAGAAAAGAGCATTGTTAGTGTCGGCAAGCCTAACAAGCCGTCTAGTTGAATCCTCTCTAATACACAACTTTCCTTGTATGAACCTTAGCCCTGGCTTCGTCTCTGTAGATGCCTTCCTCTCCCACTACATTGTAAAATGCTCGAAACTTCAGAACACCCGTGACTTAACCTAACTCCTCATTTTTTTCTTTTTCTTTTTCTTCTTCTCCCTCTTCCCCTTTCCTCTTTCCTTTTCTCCTCTGGGTTGTCTTTCTTCTGTCTTATGTTTCTGTTCCTTCTTCATTTATTTCCCACTTCCCCTTTCACGCACCACTGTGCGCTTGCTCTCCCTCAGTGGGCACCTAGCTCTCTTGCAGTGCTCCCCTTCCTTTGTATTTGACTGGCTCGTCCTCCTTATTTCCCACTTCTACCACTACTACTACCTCTTCTACTACTACTACTACTACAACAACTACTGATGAAATTAAGACATGTGCGGCATCTGGTTGTCTTTGTTGTAGACGTTTTGCCATCCAGTGGCTGGCTGGATGGCGAAACGTCTACGATAGGGATGCCCGGGTGTTGCGCATGTGTCTTAATTTCATCTTGTCGGTATTTATATACCATTCTTGTACTACTACTACTACCACCACCTCTTCCTGCCTATATATAGCCGTCCTGCTCCACTTCTGGTTAGTGTGACTTTGTCAATGGTCCAAGTCCGACCGAAACGTCGTCGTAAGCTTCTCTCTTTTACGTGCGGGTTATTTGTGTATCGTTCCAGTCACGGTATTGTGCCTTTTTTTGTTATTTATATTTAGTTACTTTATAATATTTTTCACTTCAATAACTTTGAGGTGTATATTTTTAGAAAAGGTTTTAAAATAAAATTGATTCCTATTTAAAACAAATTTTGAATGTGTCATAAATAGAAAAATTTATTTGCAAAGTATTTAATTTTTTTTAAACATGCTGGCCATCTCCTACTGAGGCAGGGGCGACCCAAAAAAGAAACTCTTTCACCATCATTCACACCATCACTGTCTTGCCAGTGGCACATAGATATGAGTTCAGATGTCCCTCCAAACAGCAAATATCCCCATCCCTTCAGAGTGCAGCAACTGTACTTCCTACCTCCAGGACTCAAGTCTGGCTAATCGGGTAATCTGATTTGTGATGTCGGCACACTTCTGGCAAAACAGTGTTGAATGACTGATGGTAAATGTGTTTGCTTCTTTGGGTCACCCTACCATGGCTGGAAAACCACTGAGGTAACAATAAATATATATATATATACTATATAGCAACTAGGATAGGTGGGATTTTAACATCTCTTAAAATCAGTTGGGGATATAGTGTTAGAGTGGATGGTGTATTTATTCAATATACACATGAAAGAAGAGAAGGTACCACACGATTACAGAGCATGTATAGTCCGCGGACTATGCATGCTCTCTGTATAAGGAAAAAAGTACAAAAAGAGAATGTATGAATTGCAGAGGGACAAGCCTGTTCAGTACAGTAAACAGTGTATAGTAGAATTATTATTGAAATGGTTATAAGTAAAGAGAGTTGGATTGAAGAGGAGCAGGAAGTTTTCAGATGGAAACACACAACTGACCAGTACTCAGATAAGGGTAAAGTGCTGTTGGGGGGGGGGGGAAAGTTGGCACAATTCTGGCAAGACAGTGATTGAATGAATGATAAATGCATTTCTTTCTTTGGTGGGGCACCAAGTGGAATCTAAATCCAGAGTGAAGAGCTGTACAGAATAAAGGAACATAGTCAGCATAAATGTAAGAAAGTAAAGGCAAACAATTTGTTCTGCTTCAAAGGATGGTGCCTTGAATCTGGTGAAGGGATTCTGATCCAGTGAATTGGTGTTATCCTTGTTGTGCATCAGATGTGATTGCATACTTCTCCTCTGGACCCTGTGCTTCTTCATGAATGTAATAATTCTCAGCAGACAGCCTCAATACATTTTGTAATATTTTATTACAGGTATCAGTTTTTCTTATTTTCTCATCCTTTTCTGCAGTGCTGTGTGTCCCATATGGGTTTAATGTTTAATATAATATTTCTTTTGCCACTCAAAGTTTTTGAAGGAACGAAAATAAAACAGTTATATGTGGAGTAGTTTAATGCTCTACATCCTAAATAATGAATACAATATAAAACAAGTGAAGATAGCTTGGTATGTGGATGGATAGAAATGCAGGCTAGTAGGTAGAAGCAAGATTATAGGTAGAGGTAGGACTGTAGGTAGGCAGAGCTGAGAGTAGAGGTAGGAATACAGGTTGGTAGAGGTATAGCAAATTACTCCACATTCAAGCACATACAAAAGCCTCTCAATAAATAAAAGCCAAAAAATGCTAACACTTAAATTTAACAGATGTGTGTTAGTTAAATATAGAGAGAATGTTTTAGGAAATGCAAGTAAGCATTCAAAGAGTTGTGTGGTTTAACAAGGTGCATGTTGCAGTTGGCTGGTTTCTTGCAGTCTGTCAGTGTTCCTGTATAATAAACATTGTTGCTGTATAGTAAAAGTTTCTTCTGTACAGTAAATGAGGGCTATTGGCTATTTAGTTTTTCCTTTCAACAAAATTAGGTAAACATTTTGTTATAGCTACTCAGATGTTGTACTCTTGTGCATCTATGTCTTCCATCTAAACCTTGTACAAAATTATTCTGTTTATTTTGAAAGTACCCATATATTACCTACTCACTTGCTTTAAGAGGGACACCCTGATACTGGTGAAGGGCTATTGATTTAAGAATTGGAGCTGCCCTCCCAAGTACTGCATAATTTCTATGATTTTACTAACATAGTGCAACAAATATGGTAGAGTTTGGAGTTAGCCTTTACTTATAATGCTCTGATTCATCTCTCCATGTGTAATGCCACATGAATTTTACAGGTTGAGCATTTTCCTTGAATATGATATTCAGACAACATTCACTCAATGTTTAGTGAAATGTGAGAATGAAGATGTACTCTGCATATAAACCCTTGCTTGCATGCTTAGCATTTTGCCATTAATACAGTAATGCAGTACATTGTAGGACTATAACATACTTCGTGTTATGCGTCCTCTTTAATTGGATTATACAACTCCAATTACATGAAAAAAACTGTCTTGCAGATTTTTACTTTACTAAAGAAATTAATTACATGGCTAAAGTCTCTTGTGATGTTTCTGAGGCTACCCAAAATATATTTTGGTATGCATATGCCCTAAAAACCTCATTGTTATCTGAAGTTCATTCCTTGCCCCTTTTTTACTCTTTTACAGTTATAATTTCTTATAATAGGTGGAGCTGTATGACCCATACAAGTGTTTGGTGCATGTAATAAATGAATTACTGTATCATCTTATGTTTTCACCCAAAACTCTTTGCATGTTTATCTAAAAATTCTGACATTTTAGGCTTGTTTGACTCAAAATAACAATACTTAATAGTATTTATTTTCATGTTAGTATGAGAAGAATCTGTGTTGTTTCTGCTCAGGGAAGACAATAGAATCCCCAAGTGCTGGTTCAAAACCAGAGCGACTGCTGATCACAAACTCAGGTTGAGGAGGACCAACGTCTGCGCCCCCTGCAAAGCTAGTCTTGGCTGTTCCTTCAATGGCGATGTCAGCACAATTTCGGAACATGATCTTCTGAGGCTTGAATTCCTCTGCACCATCAGTAGTAGGCGAGGAGATAGTGGAAGCACCGTCGGCAGCAGAGATGAGGTCACGAGAATGGGGAAGAGTTAATTTTTATATTATGTTGTGTAAATAACAAAAGCCTGCTAGATCTAAGGACAGATTCTAAATACATGTAGTGTACTATACTGCCAATAATGTTGAAAAGATATAATTTACAGGACGAGCTTTTATTGAGACAACAATTCGTCCTTAAGAGCTTCATGAAGTCATTAGTATGACTAAAAAACTTTTTTTTATTAACATGTCGGCCGTTTCCCACCAAGGCAGTGTGCAAAAAATTTTCCAAATATTATTCTATTCAAGGATAGGTGATAAACCCATAGTGTTATACAGCTCATAGGTGATGGAATAATAGGAAACAATCAGGTTTGATCTAAGGAAGGCGAGACATCCAATTCCTTGAATCAAGAGGCCCTCACTCCTTAAGGGTGCTGATTAAAGACTATCCAAGGAATTGGAGCTACCTTCCATGGATCAAACTTATTCCACAGGCAGTGTATTGCTCCTCTTGGTTTAGTCCTACATTTGCCTGTGATTTACCCATGACTATAAATAATTAACCAGATTCACTCAGTAGTACTATGGAGTCTGCCTTACTACCACTTTATGGTCCATGAATATAATTTATTACTGTATATTGCACTCATTTTTAAGCAGTAAACACATATAGGTCATACCCAATGAATATAATCCACTAGTTTTGTTCCTTTGTGATGTGACCTACCTGCTAAATTAGACATCTGAAGGACACACTGCTGACAGGAGACACCAGAGGGTAAGCGGAGCCTAATGTTAATTTGCTCAGGACTATTGTAGGGAGCTCTGATTGGCACAGAGCGAGACCTGCTGCCCACCACTTTCAGTGGGTACCTGAAGTGAGAAGAAGAGTATTTAAGAGGCAAGAGGCTAGAGTTGGTCCCTTAGGTTTAAACCATATCAAGCAAGTTAATGGGGCTTATGTTTATTGATTAAATACTACATGAGGGTCATTAAAACTGCCTGCAACTTTTTTTTTTTTTTTTTTTTTTAACAAGTCGGCCGTCTCCCACCGAGGCAGGGTGACCCAAAAAGAAAATCCCCAGAAAGAAAATACTTTCATCATTCAACACTCACCTCACTCACAACATAATCACTGTTTTTGCAGAGGTGCTCAGAATACAACAGTTTCTCCAATAATCAAGAATACTTTACTCCCTAAAATTGGGATTCATGTAAACTCTCAGTGACATATACATGTATACACAAATATATGCATAAATAATGTCATTAAACTAATTTCTCGTTTTAGTACCATCAGGAATACTTAATCCCTTAATGAATTAAAGCAAACTTGATGTACAGTACATGTATATACAACTGGAAAATGACAGATGCAGTGGATACCTCCTAGTATATACACATTTCAGTGTACACAGTAGACTGTCATTTAATACGGTTTTGTTTGGCATGTTTTGGTTATAGCACTATTGAAGAATTGTGGCATACGTATTTTTGTACAACACTTTGTAAAATTAACTTAACACAGTTCAGTTTGTGGGAGGGGAAAAAATTTTGAGTGCTCATCACCAGTGTGATACACTGCTTGGCTGTGGATTAGACCACTGAGTCAATGATTAAAGACTATCCAAGGAATTGGAGCTACCTTCCATGGATCAAACTTATTCCACAGGCAGTGTATTGCTCCTCTTGGTTTAGTCCAAATATTAATCTCAGTCTTAAAATAATGAATCCTGTGATACTCCAATACTGAAACTATATACTGTGCCAAAACAAAAGCATTCACATTGCTAAACTCACAAACTAGTATTTAGTCACTTAGCCATAATACCAACTTACCTCATAATTTGTAATATTTTACGATTAAGAATAAAACTAAGTATGCCCGAAATGCCTAGCCATGCTAAGCGTTCTAGTGGTACACTCTGTAATCACAATTTTACTACATGTAAACCAAACAATAACCAAATTTCTGTAAACTCAGCATTGTAATCCTTATAGAGAATAAACTTTGAATTTGAATTTGAATTTGAATGGGAGAGACCTACCATCTGCCACCCCACCACCCTCAGCCACCCCCACCACCCTCTGCCACCCCCACCACCCTCTGCCACCCCCACCACCCTTGTTCCAGTCTTCAGTTCATACGCATGTAGTACATACCCTCCTCTGCTAGGAGTTTAGATCTTTTAAGTGCCATATTTATATCTGCCAAGGAATCATGGCTCCCCGTAGGCATACACGTGTTGCTGAAAGTGGCAAGAAAAGGTATAAGCATTTAAGTCTCAGAGTTAACGAAGAAGATAGAGATTCGTATTAGACAAGATAGCCTGTGGCCGTAGTGAAGTGTCACTTTGTGCACATAAAAGGAACGAGGTAAATATGAGTGTGTGGTGACTGACTGGTTTACTGACTGACTTGACTGAATTACTGATTAATTTACTGACTTGCTTAACTGACTGACTTAAAGTTAGATTAATTCACTGAAGAAGACCCTGAAATGGTGTCTAGAGCAGCTGATGCCTTACTGTCAGTTGTATAATGTACTGTGGGATAAAATAGAACAGAAATGCATTACAGAATTTATGCACACTCCAGTACAACCATCGACTTCTGTACCAGAACTTCTACCATCCACCTCAGCCCAGTAGAGCCACAGCATAACTCCCCACTCTCCACAATCATCCACTAACACCAGCACCCACAATTTAGCCCGTAAACGGTCCAAGCAGATCTACGTTCACATGTGTAGTGCTACAAAAGTAGATCTACGTTTTTTTTTTTACATATTTTCAAATATAAAAAAAAAAAATCAAAGTTTTTTTTACAGACTGTTTAACTGCCTCCCAGCACACATAAGGGGGATTACCAACAGACCCCTGGCAGTCTTCAAGCTGGCACTGGACAAGCACCTAAAGTCAGTTCCTGATCAGCCGGGCTGTGGCTCGTACGTTGGTTTGCGTGCAGCCAGCAGCAACAGCCTGGTTGATCAGGCTCTGATCCACCAGGAGGCCTGGTCACAGACCGGGCCGCGGGGGCGTTGACCCCCGGAACTCTCTCCAGGTAAACATTTTCAAATGTAAAAAAACAAAAAGATTACTTTTTTACATACTTTCAAGTGTTGAAAAAACATATGTATGTTTGGACCGTTTACGGGTTAAGGTAAGAAATACACTATTATTTCTGTTGTATTTGTAATCTTAAGCAGTAAAAACAACATAACACGTGACAGTGAACTACAATTACATATTCACTTTTATTTTTGTAAGATCTGTTGGCCTAAAAAAAAGTTGTTTGGCATTTTGGGGGCCTCCCAGGAATGTAACCCTATTTTTCCCACAAGTTCTTCAGTTTGTCTAACACGGTTTTAACTAAAATGGGGTTTTCAGGAATGTAACTGTGTTAAATGATGGTCTACTGCATGTATGTGTATATATATATGCATGCAAAACAACCACTGTGAAAGAGTAGAGAAATTCCAAGCGCTTTGTGACTACTCACATTATCAAGAGAGTTTACCTGGAGAGAGTTCCAGGGGTCAACGCCCCCGTGGCCTGGTCTGTGACCAGGCCTCCTGGTGGATCAGAGCCTGATCAACCAGGCTGCTACTGCTGGCTGCACGCAATCCAACATACGAGCCACAGCCCGGCTGGTCAGGTACCGACTTTAGGTGCCTGTCCAGTGCCAGCTTGAAGACTGCCAGGGATCTATTGGTAATCCCCCTTATGTATGCTAGGAGGCAGTTGAACAGTCTCGGGTCCCTGACACTTATTGTATTGTCTCTTAACGTGCTAGTGACACCCCTGCTTTTCATTGAGGGGATGTTGCATCGTCTGCCAAGTCTTTTGCTTTCGTTGCGAGTGATTTTCGTGTGCAAGTTCGGTACTAGTCCCTCTAGGATTTTCCAGGTGTATATAATCAGGTATCTCTCCCACCTGCGTTACAGGGAATACAGGTTCAGGAACTTTAAGCGCTCCCAGTAATTGAGGTGTTTTATCTCCGTTATGCGCGCTGTGAAGGTTCTCTGTACATTTTCTAGGTCAGCAATTTCACCTGCCTTGAAAGGTGCTGTTAGTGTGCAGCAATATTCCAGCCTAGATAGAACAAGCGACCTGAAGAGTGTCATCATGGGCTTGGCATCCCTAGTTTTGAAGGTTCTCATTATCCATCCTGTCATTTTTCTAGCAGCTGCAATTGAAAGCACTTGAAATTTCTCTATTCTTTCACAGTGGTTGTTTTGCATATTCTGAAATCACCTGTTTACTGTGATCTTATTGCATATATATGCATGTATATATTATATACATCTTTCTTTCAACACACTGGCTGTATCCCACCGAGGCGGGGTGGCCCAAAAGGAGAAACGAAAGTTTCTCCTTGTACATTTAGTAATATATACAGGAGAAGGGGTTACTAGCCCCTTGCTCCCGGCATTTTAGTCGCCTCTTACAACACGCATGGCTTACGGAGGAAGAATTCTGTTCCACTTCTCCATGGAGAAAAAAAATATATATATATATATATATATATATATATATATATATATATATATATATATATATATATATATATATATATATATATATATATATATATATATATATATATATATATATATATATATATATATATATATATATATATATATATATATATATATATATATATATATATATATATATATATATATATATATATATATATATATATATATATATATATATATATATATATATATATATATATATATATATATATATATATATATATATATATATATATATATATATATATATATATATATATATATATATATATATATATATATATAGGTGAGTACAGACAGACACAAGGCCAGAAGCTGAGTCTTGACCCCTGCAACCACAAAAAGGGGAGTACACACACACACAGCGGAGATGTTGTGTGTGCCACTAACCACAATTTTCAACATATCCCTTGAAACTGGGCAACTACCTGAGGCATGGAAGACGGTAAATGTAGCCCCCATTTTTAAGAGGAGACAAATGAGGCAAACTATGCACCAAAGTGAAACAAATGTACCAAAGTGATTCCTATATGCAGCATCTGTGCAGATGCCCATGTATACAAGGACTGCCCTAACAGAAATAAACCCAAGTGTATCCTCTGTGGTGGGTCCCACCATGCTGTCTCACCTACTTGCCCTACCAGGAAAAACGAAGTCCGCAAAGCCCTTGAAAACAGAAAACTGACCAGTGCCAAACAAAAGGCAGCTCACTCTCCTCCCCCAATGTCCCACGAATCTTACCCCAACCTGCCGAACTCCAGCAATGCTCTTACTGCCACTGCATCGCATCACAATGCCTGGATCCCCAGCCCCCCCAGGCCCCCCACCCAATCCATACTCCAGACCCCCACCAGCCCCAAGGGCCTACCTCATCCCCTCCGGCCTCATCCAAGAAGGGATAATAAAGAGCACGGCATACTTCATGCTGGCTAAAGAATGGTCCAAGGACAACGACCACCTCTGCTGTACCATCCTTAATGAGCTGTTCATTGCAAATGGCACTTCAGCCATAATCATCCCCGACTCAGTGCGCCCATACATGAGCCCCACAACCCATACCCCCGCACACGACCAACCATCCACCTGCATGGAACCAACAACCCCTGCATCTGTACCACTAGCCGATGCACAACCAACCACCACTGAGGCTGACCCAATGGACCAACCTGGTCCCACCGCCACCCCATGTGAGATATCCTCTGAACAAGACTTTTATCAAGACTTATCCAACCTTACTCAACCTCCAATGTCCCAAATGTCGACATCGTCGACAACCGATGAGACTGACGTCCCAACCATCCAAAACAACTCCGACCCTGATTTGCCCCACAGGCCTTACGACGATTCAGACGATTCAGACTCGTCTTCAGATACAACCGTCACCAACAGCACAGACGACGACCAATTCTCCACTCAGAAGTCCACGCAAGACTACAATCCCCCTCCCTCCCGCATTCCCAACAGAACGCGCACACAACCGCCACGAGACTGTGCCACCAAACACCCACCTGCTGTGCACAGCAACTCTGCCAAACACGTACAATAATGGGGATCACAATTCTGCAAATCAACATCCATCACTTCTTCAACAACCGTTACCTCCTTGAACTCGAACTCTGCAACCACAACCCAGACATTATCCTCTTAAATGAAACATCAGCCAGACCTGACCAGCATATAAAGATACGTGGGTACTCAACTCTTGAGAAATCCAGAGGACCCAACAGTGGGGTGGCCATCTTAGTGAAGCAGGGGTATGAATTCCGCAACATACATGTCGACGAGGACAACGTCCTTGCAGTTGAAGTGCCAACATCACATGGGAGACTCTTAGTAATCACAGGGTACTTCCCTCCCAGACAACCGTATATCGAATCCATTCCCTTACACCGACTTCTCAATAGAAATATCCCCACCGTCCTAGCTGGGGACTTCAATGCCCACCACCCTGCTCTCTTCAATTGCGGAGCCACCCTGCCCCAAGGTGACCACAAGGGGAAACAACTATATCACATAATGGCCGCGAAAGACCTCAAATTCCAAGGCCCATTCTTCAAGTCGTTTGTGGGCCATCACCCAGGCACCCCAGACGTAGTCCTCACCAACAGAGACTGTGACTTGTTCCACTGTAGAGTCTCTCCAGGTGGCAACGTCGGATCCGATCACATCCCTGTGGTAATCGAGCTGCAGTCCACTCCGTTCCGTACACCCACCCCCCCTAAACCCAACCTGAAGATGCTAGGTTTCGACCCCTTTAGAGCCTTCTTAGGTAATGATCAAACCATCCCTCTCGAAGACCAGCCCTACAATGCAATAGATGGGGCAATTAACTCCCTTCACGCCAGAATCAAAGAGGCCACACAAGCTTGCTGCACACTAACAACGTCCAAGATTTACCAAAAATACAAACCAACTAGGGAAATCAAGGACAGAATGAACAGGTACCAATTAGATTGCAGTAGACACTTCCTCACAGGGCAACCCTCCCGGGAAGCCCTACTAAGATCGAGAAGAGAGCTAATCGCCCTAATAACCCAGCATAAAAGAGATCTTTGGGAATATCTTGTGCGCCAAGCTAACCAGTACAAACGCCACCCTGACCAATTCTGGAGCACGATCCGCAGACTACTAGGGGCCAAACACACTCCCACTCAACACCTCTCTCACTCCTTCACCGATGCAAGCGGTGAGGTAGTGACTACCCTACTTGACGACCCACTGGACCAAGCCAAGCTGATGGGGGAAGTATGGGAGAACATTCTCTCACACAACGACAGCAGAAGATTTAACAACACCCACTATCAGTGGGTCAACCAATGGCGGGACGAGAACCTAGAAGACTTCCATCCCATTCCATCAGTTGACCCAGCTACCCTTGAAGACGAACATCCCCTCACCAGACCAGTCACGCTCAGAGAAGTATCCCAAGTCATAGGGCGACTGAGAAACACAGCTCCAGGCCCATCAGGCATAAGAGCTAAACAACTAAAGTACCTCCCCCATAACTGCAAGATGTCTCTGGTGAATATCTACAATGCCATCTTGGCATCCGGTCACTTCCCAGTGGCTTTCAAGACAGCTAAGATGATCTTCATCACCAAACCAAACAAGGACGACCGCAATCCCGAGAACTACAGACCCATCTCCCTACTCGAAGTCACAGGCAAAGTTTTGAAAGAATAATCTCCAACAGACTAAACTATTACATGGAGTTCAACCACCTATTCTCTGAAAGGCAGTTCGGCTTCAGGTCCCACCACAGCACTCAGCATGCCATAAACATCATCTATGATGCTGTGGCCAGCCTGAAGAAGCAAGGGAACCTGGCCCTCATCGCCACCAGGGACGTTCACAAGGCCTTCGACAGCCTTTGGCACGACGGTCTCATTTACAAACTCATAGACCTCCCTGATCACAACTGGACCTTTCTCAGGCTCATCTACAACTTAACAGGAAGAAAAATCATCCTCACCTTCCACGGAGCAGAAGCAACCCCCTTCACACCAACAGCAGGAGTACCCCAAGGCTCCTGCCTCAGCCCCGTCCTCTTCAACATATACGTCAATGACCTCCCCCAACCTGAACATACCGACACCATCATCACCCAATTCGCAGACGATGTCATCCATGTTGTCTCCTCCACCCCTACAGCTGGTGCAAACAAGCATAGGAGAGCAAACGAGAAAATGAATGAAGAACTAAATAGAACTGCCAGTTGGGAGAAAAAATGGAGAATCACAACCAACCCTGCCAAAGTCCTCATCAGCACCGTTGGGTGCTTACCATCAACCATAGAAGGAAAAGGGGGCATTTCCATCAGAGGTACCCGTATTGCTATAAGAAACCCAAACAAGATCCTAGGATACGAGATCGGCAGATTACTCAACTCTACAACCCACGTAACCAAAAAAGTAAACCTAGCGAAAGCCCGCCTTGGCCAACTTTATCGATTCAAAGCAGCCCCTCCCCACATCAAACTTCACCTGTACAAGATGATGATCAGACCTCTGATAGAATACCCCTGCGTACCCATGTCGCTCACAACCAAAACCAACATGCTCAAACTCCAAAGAGTCCAAAACAAAGCCCTCCACTACATCACGAACACCAGACTCAGAGACAGAATCAGATCAGAGGACCTACACATACAACAGAGAATCCCTGCAATCAACGTCCGATTAGACAAACTTACTAAGAGAACTATATGACATGCAGGAACTCTACGTGCCTGACAGAGAATCCCCCCCAAGCAGTGAACACAACCGACTATACCATCACCACCCCTCCCCACAGATCCCCAAGAATGACTCTCCAACAAAGAGTTCGACGCTTTATCCACAAGGAGAACTTCCCTCGTCCCAATATCTTAAGCGACCTCCCCGCAGAAGAAGAATGGATACCACCAGAACCATTCTATGTCCAGTAACACGGACAAGCCCTCCCCATCTCCGGGTGACCCACCTCTATCAACCAACACCTCACAACTGACCTCGTTACATCTACTACAATACAGCAGGACACCACCTCAGTCACTGCCTTGCTGGCCGACTCCAGGTGAGCAACCAACCTCCATCGAATGCCCAGCAACCTTCGCCTGCAGCTGCGCCTCCTGACCAACCTCTTGCGAAAAAAAAAGCAAGCAATTCTATGCAGTATGCATCCTTCCAATTCAATGACGCAGTGGTATAACACAATATAGCATTGCGAAATTGATGGGCAGGAGGTATACCCTACACATATAACCAACCTCTTCATAAATCACTTAATATGCACACACGCATATTCAAATTACACCAAAGTGGATAGGCCACTACCCTTTTTTATCCCCACCTACCCCTCCTCCCTCCCCAACCTTTCCCAAACTTCCATCCTTACCCATCCTTCTTCCCCCACTCCCCTCTTACCAAAGCTCTGGTCAGAACCTCGAATAAACTATAGACCAGTGCCACTGACGTGTATAGTATGCAAAGTCATGAAGGTTATCAGAAGTAGAGTGGTGGAGTACCTGGAACGGAACAAGATTATATATACGTTGGTTGAATTACCGACAATATGTAAAGTAAAAGCACACAAGTGCAACTAATGTGACATTTTATTGTGGCAACGTTTCGCTCTCCAGGAGCTTTGTCAAGCTGTTACAAACAGTACATGGACACAGAGGGTATATATAGGCTTAGTGTGAGGTGCAGTACTAGTGGTGGTAGTGGTAGTGGTAGTAGTAGTAGTAGTAGTAGTAGTAGTAGTAGTAGTAGTAGTAGTAGTAGTGACACGAGTTGAAGTAGTAGTAGTAATACAATATGGTAGAACAATTAACTTGCACATGAGTAAAAGGATATAAAAGCTATTACTTGGGTAACAAAAATAGGTTAGACAAATATTTCTGTTACCCAAGTAATAGCTTTTATATCCTTTTACTCATGTGCAAGTTAATTGTTCTACCATATTGTATTACTACTACTACAACTCGTGTCACTACTACTACTACAACCACCAGTATTGCACCTAACTGAGCCTATATATACCCTCTGGTGTGTGTGTGTGTGTGTGTGTGTGTGTGTGTGTGTGTGTGTGTGTGTGTGTGTGTGTATGTATGAGTGTGTGTGCGTGTGTGTGTATGAGTTTGTGTGTGTGTGTGTGTGTGTGTGTGTGTGTGTGTGTGTGTGTGTGTGTGTGTGTGTGTGTGTGTGTGTGTGTGTGTGTGTGTGTGTGTAACACAACAATCAATATTTGCACCAATATCTCATTACAGTTGTGACCGGGTGTGGAAGTGTGAATTGCTCATTACACTATAATTTGTTCATGATTGTAGCCATGTATAAACGTAAGTAACCATTCTTACAGTATTCATTACCTTTGTAACTTGTGAGTTCATTACCTTGTACCTAGTTCAGCCATCAAAACTTTGGGGCCCAGTCCCTGGACCCATTACGTACCTCTGTAATCTGTAAATACCTTTGTAACTTGTCATGATTGTGACTAGACCTACCTGGAGTTCATTACCTTTGTAATTTGTGAGTTCATTACCTTTGTAAATTGTGAGTTCATTACCTTTGTAAATTGTGAGTTCATTACCTCTAACTTGCTCAGCTATCAAAACTTTGGAGTCCAGTCCCTGGACCAATTATGTACCTCTGTAATCTTTTGACTACCGCCCACAGGATGGGTATGGGGTGCATAATAAACATATTAAACTAACTGTCCATGTACTGTTTGTAACGGCTTGATAAGCTCCTGGAGAGCGAAATGTTGCCACAATAAAATGTCACATTAGTTGTACTTGTGTCCTTTTACGAAACAAGATTATAAATGACAACCAGCACGGATTCATGGAAGGCAAATCCTGTGTCACAAACCTACTGGAGTTTTATGACAAGGTAACAGAAGTAAGACGAGAGAGAGGGGTGGGGCGATTGCATTTTCTTGGACTGCAAAAAGGCCTTCAACACAGTTCCTCACAAGAGATTAGTGCAGAAGCTAGAGGATCACGTATAACAGGAAAGGGCACGTATAACAGGAAGGGCACTGCAATGGATCAAACAATACCTGACAGGGAGGCAACAAGTCATGGTACATGATGAGGTATCACAGTGGGTGCCTGTGATGGGCGGGGTCCCACAGGGGTCAGTCCTAGGACGAGTGCTATTTTTGGTATATGTGAATGACATGACAAGGGATAGACTCAGAAGCGTCCCTGTTCGCAGATGATGTGAGGTTAATGAGGCAGGAACCATACATAGCTTTAAGATGAGGTATGATAAAGCTCATGGAGCAGGGAGAGAGAGTACCTAGTAGCACTCAGTGAAGAGGTGGGGGCCACCAGCCGAGTCTCGACCCCTGCAACCACAATTAGGTGAGTACACACACTACCACCACCAAACCCCCCCCCACCCCCCCCCACCCCCACACACACACACTCTTGAGACAGAAATGTTTCAAAATATACTGAAGGACAGAGCAGAACATCAAAATTGGTAAGAAAAACAGGTGTACAATCAGGTACTGTTTTTAAGGAAACCTTCATGTATCACCGTAAAAAGTCAGCAGAACTCGGGTACTACTTCAATTTTATGAAAGAAAAAAAAAACACAGGGTAATGTAAGAGCACAAGCAGTAAAGAGGAAAGTGCAAATTAACATGGAGGAAAGTGAAAAGTGAGCATAGAAAGTAATACAAAACAGAAGAAACACAAAAGAACAGAGAATGTGATGCAGGAAAGGTTTGAAGCTGGTACTCACTGGTCGAGGCAGTGCTGGTCGACAGGAATTTTGGGGTTGTCGTGAGGACATAACTTGAACTCGATCGGCCCTCCATGACTCCTGGTCACATTAACTTTTACATTTATCACCTGTAAGCGATGGAAGGTCTTTAGAGTGCTGACAGGCTGTAAGAGTAGTGTTGGCAAGGATTATGACTAGTGATGGGGCCATTTTAGTGTCGAAAGAGACTGGAATCGTCATATTGGTGGCATGTGTGGAGGGAAGATATTTTTTTCACTCAAATTACTTTGAACACAGTTTGGGTAGATATTGATGCACCTGTCCAAACGCAACAATGACTCGCCTGTCCCATGGTGTAGGTGCGGGAGATAATGCCGGTGGCCCATTGTCCTCCTCCCTCGTGAGGGTGGGGTGGGGGAGTGTCGGCACTGTCACCACAGGGTGGGCACTTGCTCCTGGCATCTTTCTCGTGGCAGATGAGGTAGTCGTCGTCAGCGTGGGCAGGCAGGTGGTTGAACCCCGTCCTCCACATGACATTCCTGGCGGGGGGCTCCTCCATGGACATGTGTCCTCGACCCTGCAACAAATTTGAATACTTGGGTTAAATTCAGGAAAGGGGTCAACAACCAAAATGCTTCCGGGACCAGAGTAGCAATTTCCAACTAATTTTCGGTCATTGATAATGAATATCATGGTTAAAATTGTTAGCTCTACTTTTCAATATACACCTACGTGTCACGACAGGTTCCAACAGGCTTGTTGTAGTGTGTTTCTTACCACACTCACAGTCTCATTGATCATTATTGTTCAAGCAGTCATAGAAGGTGGTTGTGCTGTGCAGGTTTATATTTTGAGTTGAAAGGTAGGTGATTTTCTTAGCCAAATACTTTTTAAACTTGTAATAAATATTTACTGAGCAAGCTATTGATATGCATGTGAGGCATATTATATTAATTTTATTTTCCTACCGACTGATATAAAAACTTCTGCTTAGCTGTCATGCTCTGTATGATAATGATAAATTAATGAATAAATTTTCTGTTTATCTTCTAATTGATTGTTGTTTTCATCTTTCAAATGCCTCGTACTTGTGTGAATAGTGCAGACAACTACTGCTACGTTTGTGGTGAGGTGACCTTTGCATCACAGAAGCGCCGTATAACTGATATGGTTAGAAAGGTATTGTGGAAAATACTGTATATATTTTCCAGAAATTCGGTATTTATATGTAAATAGATGGCCATACTGTATTTAATAATATTTATGTCATAGAAAACAAAAAGCCTGCGTCTGCGCAGACGGGACTCGCCATCTTGATTTTGAATTGAACAGAACGTTAAGGGTGAATGGGAAGAATTTTTCATGCTCTAGAGGTTAAAATTGGGCTGACACCTCTCAAATAGGAGGCGAAATTGTTGGATGTGCATTCCTGCATAATTTGAGTATCAGGCGACTGGACAACACAGCTCCAGGAACCTCAGATAAGTCTGTTTAATTCTGGCCAGTGTTTTCATAAATTTAGTTAGTGAGGTTTTTCTGAGTATGATACAACTTAATATCCAGTCAAATTGGTGAGTGATATTAAGATATATTTTCCTTCTGTTATGTATATGTGAATTTATATATAATCATTTTTTAATATACAGTCCACAAATTTATATATTTACCAGTATTCCTGGTGTATGTATATTTCATTTAATTAATAGGTCCAGAGCAACTTGTGGATATGACAGTGGTAGGTATCGAAGGGGGACATTTTTTGCGACCTAGGTGTCCCAAATTCCTACTTGTCTATGTAACATTGATAAATAATAATTATCTTTGTTATCATTTGCTGTTATGTACATAATTAGTTACATTCAGATAAATGCAATTTTCCACAGGCATATCACCTTTTTTTACATAAGAACATAAGAAAGGAGGAACACTGCAGGAGGCCTGTTGGTCCATACTAGGCAGGTCCTTTACAATTCATCCCACTAACAAAACATTTGCCCAATTTTCAATGCCACCCAAGAAATAAGCTCTGATGTGAAAGTCCCACTCAAATCCAACCCCTCCCACTCATGTACTTATCCAACCTAGATTTGAAACTACCCAAAGTCCTAGCCTCAATAACCCAACTAGGTAGACTGTTCCACTCATCAACTACCCTATTTCCAAACCAATACTTTCCTATGTCCTTTCTAAATCTAAACTTATCTAATTTAAATCCATTACTGCGGGTTCTCTCTTGGAGAGACATAAGAACATAAGAAAGGAGGAACACTGCAGCAGGCCTGTTGGCCCATACTAGGCAGGTCCTTTACAATTCATCCCACTAACAAACATTTGACCTACCCAATTTTCAATGCTACCCAAGAAATAAGCTCTGATGTGCAAGTCCCACTCAAATCCAACCCATCCCACTCATGAATTTATCCAACCTAAATTTGAAACTACCCAAAGTCCTAGCCTCAATAACCCAACTAGGTAGACTGTTCCACTCATCTATTACCCTATTTCCAAACCAATACTTTCCTATGTCGGAATGGAAATAAATGGTATAAAATACCGACACAATGGCAATATAAACACAAATGCAGTATAATGTGATCCTTTATTGACTACGTTTCGCCCACACAGTGGGCTTTTTCAAGTCACAAACAGAACTGTTCTGTTTGTGACTTGAAAAAGCCCACTGTGTGGGCGAAACGTAGTCAATAAAGGATCACATTATACTGCATTTGTGTTTATATTGCCACTTTCCTATGTCCTTTCTAAATCTAAACTTGTCTAATTTAAATCCATTACTTGTTAATATTCCCTTTATTAATACCTATCTTCCACTTATACACTTCGATCAGGTCTCCCCTCATTCTTCGTCTAACAAGTGAATGTAACTTAAGAGTCTTCAATCTTTCTTCATAAGGAAGATTTCTAATGCTATGTATTAATTTAGTCATCCTACGCTGAATGTTTTCTAACGAATTTATGTCCATTCTGTAATATGGAGACCAGAATTGAGCTGCATAATCTAGGTGAGGCCTTACTAATGATGTATAAAGCTGCAGTATGACCTCTGGACTTCTGTTGCTTACACTTCTTGATATAAATCCCAGTAATCTATTTGCCTTATTACGTACGCTTAGGCATTGCTGTCTTGGTTTAAGGTTGCTGCTTACCATAACCCCCAAGTCCTTTTCGCAATCTGTATGGTTAAGTTCTACATTATTTAACTTATAAGTGCTAGGGTTATGGACACTCCCGAGCTTCAGAACCTTGCATTTATCTACATTGAACTGCATCTGCCACTTTTCTGACCAAGAGTAGAGTTTGTCTAAATCCTCCTGAAGTTCCCTAACATCTACGTTTGAATCAATTATCCTACCTATCTTCGTGTCATCGGCGAATTTGCTCATATCACTAGTAATTCCTTCATCAAGATCATTGATATATATTATAAACAACAACGGGCCCAAGACTGATCCCTGTGGAACGCCACTTGTTACTGATCCCCACTCGGATTTAACCCCATTTATGGACACTCTTTGCTTCCTGTCTGTGAGCCATGATTCGATCCACGAGAGCACCCTTCCCCCAATGCCATGAGCTGCTACTTTCTTCAACAGTCTTTGGTGCGGAACTCTATCAAATGCCTTACTAAAATCTAAGTAAATAATATCAAATTCTTTATCGTGGTCAACAGCCTCAAAAGCTTTACTGAAGAAAGTTAATAAATTAGTTAGACAAGACCGGCCTCTTGTGAATCCATGCTGAGTATCATTAATCAAGCTATGCTTATCGAGATGGCTTCTTATAATCTCAGCTATAATTGACTCTAGTAATTTGCCTACAATTGAAGTCAGGCTTATTGGGCGGTAATTTGACGGTAACGACTTGTCCCCTGTTTTAAAAATAGGAATTACATTAGCCATCTTCCACATATCAGACACTGCACCTGTTTGAAGAGATAAATTAAAAATATTAGTTAATGGTTCACAGACTTCCATTTTGCATTCCTTAAGAACCCTTGAAAAAACCTCATCAGGACCCGGTGACTTATTTTGCTTCAGTCGGTCTATCTGCTTCACAACCATTTCACTAGTGACTGTGATGTTACATAATTTATCTTCTTCTGATCCACTATAAAAATTAATTACCGGAATATTATTAGTGTCTTCCTGTGTAAAAACCGAGAGAAAATAATTATTTAAAATCGAGCACATTTCATTCTCTTTGTCAGTAAGATGCCCATAGTTATTTTTAAGGGGACCTATCTTATCTCTGACTTTTGTTCTATAGACCTGGAAAAAACTTTTTGGGTTAGTTTTAGAATCCCTAGCAACTTTAATTTCGTCAAAATGGTATATAATACCGACAGGTTGTTAGGTAAGACACATATGCAACAGTTAGACAACTTTATTCCGAAACGTTCCGCCTACACAGTAGGCTTCTTCAGTCGAATACAGAAAGTAGGCAGGAACAGAAGAGATGTGAAGACGATGTAATCAGTCCATCACCCTTAAGGGTGATGGACTGATTACATCGTCTTCACATCTCTTCTGTTCCTGCCTACTTTCTGTATTCGACTGAAGAAGCCTACTGTGTAGGCGGAACGTTTCGGAATAAAGTTGTCTAACTGTTGCATATGTGTCTTACCTAACAACTTTAATTTCATAGTCCCTTTTAGCTTTTCTTATCCCCTTTTTAATGTCCCTCTTAATGTCAATATACTGATTCATAAGATGACCCTCGCCTCTTTTGATACGCCTATAAATTCCTTTCTTATGCCCTAGTAGATATTTCAGCCTATTATTCATCCATTTTGGGTCATTTCTATTTGATCTAATTTCCTTATAAGGGATAAACGTTCTTTGAGCAGCATGTATTGTGTTCAGAAAATTGTCATATTGATAGCTCTCTTCGTTACCCCAGTCAACAGATGATAAGTGTTCTCTAAGCCCATCGTAATCTGCTAAGCGAAAATCTGGGACTGTTACTGAGTTATCCCTACTATCATACTTCCATTCAATTCTACATGTAATTGATTTGTGGTCGCTAGCACCCAGTTCCTCTGAAACTTCTAAATTATTAACAAGGGATTCATTGTTTGCCAGAACTAAGCCAGAACATCCTCAAGACCTTATTAATATCCCCTTTATTAATACCTATCTTCCACTTATACACTTCGATCAGGTCTCCCCTCATTCTTCGTTTAACAAGTGAATGTAACTTAAGAGTCTTCAATCTTTCTTCATAAGGAAGATTTCTAATGCTATGTATTAATTTAGTCATCCTACGCTGAATGTTTTCTAACGAATTTATGTCCATTCTGTAATATGGAGACCAGAACTGAGCTGCATAATCTAGGTGAGGCCTTACTAATGATGTATAAAGCTGCAGTATGACCTCTGGACTTCTGTTGCTTACACTTCTTGATATAAATCCCAGTAATCTATTTGCCTTATTACGTACGCTTAGGCATTGCTGTCTTGGTTTAAGGTTGCTTTGGATGAAGATTGGTGACCAGAATAAGAACTGGGCTCCACACATATACTGCAACAATTGTGCTACTAACCTTCGCCAATGGTTGAACAGGAAGAGGAAAGGAATGCCTTTTGCTGTGCCAATGACATGGCGGGAGCCAACAAACCAGACCAACAACTGTTATTTCTGAATGTTACCTCCAGTACAAAAGGGCTTGTCAAAGAAAAAACAGGGGTCCATTGAATATCCACACATTCCATCAGCTCTTCGCCCAGTTCCACATGGAGAAGACACAGACAACCATATTCCAAAACGTTTCGCCTACGCAGTAGGCTTCTTCAGTCGAGTATACCATTTTGATATTCATCATGGAGAAGGTCTACCTGTTCCTAGTGCACCAACTTCGCTATCCTTCGAGTTAGATGAAGAAAATGGTGAGGAGGAAGAAGAGAAGGATGACAGTGCTGGATTACGGTGACCGAAACTTTGATGAAGCACGGTGGAAATAAATGGTATAAAATACCGACACAATAGAAATATAAACACATGCAGTGTAATAAAGGATCACATTATACTGCCTATGTGTTTATATGTCAATAAAGGAACACATACTAGGATCACATACTGCACGTGTTTATATTTCCTTTGATGTAGCACGCTCCTCTATGCCACATCTCATAACAAAAGCGGAACTCCGTGACCTGGTCAGAGATCTGCAACTATCCAAAAAATAAGGCAGAGCTGCTAGGTTCTCGTCTTCAACAGTGAAATCTCCTAGCAGCTGATATGAACATTTAACATATCACTTAAAATCCACTTTTTGGACTCACATTTAGACTTTTTTCCAGCGAACTGTGAGGCAGTTAGTGACGAACATGGTGAAAGGTTTCACCAAGATATTTCAACCATGGAAAAATGGTACCAGGGCAAATGAGGCACAAGAATGCTTGCAGGCTATTGCTGGACATTGGCAAGAGATGATTCTTCAGCACACTATAAGCGTCAAGCAAAACGGTAGAGTAGGTACAGATTAGAGTTTATAATATACTGACATATTGTACGTTATAATAAAATAATCAAATATTACATGTCTCGTATCTTTAAACCTATAACCAATATGCATTTTTCAAGGTGATATTTGGATTCAGGACATGAAAATTCATAAGAATTAACTAATCTCATTTAAGAAGCATACAACTTTTCAAAAATTGTTGACCTGTGGAAAATACTATATATATTTTCCGGAAATACGGTAATTTATAGGTAAATAGATGCCCTATATTGTATTTTTAAAAGAAGTATGGTATCGAAAATGGGAAACCTGCGGCTGGGGGAGTCAGTCGCCATTTTGTTTGAATTTGGATTAGAAACGTTGGTGTAATGGGAAGAATTTTTCGTGCTCTAGAGGTTAAAATTGGGCTGACACCTCTCAAATAAGAGACGAAATTGTTGGATGTGCATTCCTGCATAACTTGAGATATCAGGCGACTGGACAAGACAGCTCCAGGAACCTCAGATAAGTCTTATGTAGTAACCTGGCCAGTGTTATTTTCATAGATAGACAATGAGGTTTTCTGAGTATGATACACATTAATCTCCAGTCAAATTGGTGAGTGTTATGATTAAGACATATTCTCCTTCTGTTGAATAAATGTATATATATATATATATATATATATATATATATATATATATATATATATATATATATATATATATATATATATATATATATATATATTATATTTATATATAATCATTTATTATTTTTAATATACAGTCCGCAAATTTATATATTTACCAGCATTCCTGGTGTATGTATATTTCATTTATAATTAATAGGTCCAGAGCAACTTGTGGTCATGACAGTGGTAGGTATAGAAGGGGGACATTTTTTGCGACCTAGGTGTCCCAAATTCCTACTTGTCTATGTAACATTGATAAATAATAATTATCTTTGTTATCATTTACTGTTATGTACATAATTAGTTACATTCAGATAAATGTAATTTTCCACATGATCAGTGAATAAAGGATGAATACTGCAGCAGACTTTCTGACCCATGCTAGACAGGTCTAAGTCATGTACCTCTTCCACCTATTTTTAAAGCTTCCCCAACAATTGAGCTGATTGTTCCACTCGTCTACAACTCTCATATAATGACAAACCAATGCTTTCCTATATCTTTTTTAGACCTAAATTCGTCCTACTTCAACCTACTGTTGCGAGTCGGGGAGGATACAGAAGTTTTGGTGACTGGTTAGGCAAGATACATCAGTGGTTTTTTAATGCAAAAAAGAAAAAAAATAAGAGCCGCCCTTCTTAGAATCATTATCCAGGAGCTGTATGAACCTTGCGAGTTAAACAGTTCCCACATATACAAAATTTAATAAACATAGTAATTAACTATACGCCTTAATGAATTAAAATGTAATTAAATTAAAATAGATGAAATTTATTTTCTAATTTCAGGAACATTGAGAAACTGACTTTGGGAATCACGTTAAAAAATAAACGAAGGAAGATAAACACTTGTTGGTATAATAATCCTGACCATCAGCCAGGTTCAGGTATACTGAAAACTGTGGAAAATTGCATTTATCTGAATGTAACTAATTATGTACATAACAGTAAATGATAACAAAGATAATTATTATTTATCAATGTTACATAGACAAGTAGGAATTTGGGACACCTAGGTCGCAAAAATGTCCCCCTTCGATACCTACCACTGTCATAACCACAAGTTGCTCTGGACCTATTAATTAAATGAAATATACATACACCGGGAATACTGGTAAATATATAAATTTGTGGACTATATTAAAAATAATAAATGGTTATATATATACACAATTGCATAACAGAAGGAAAATATATCTTAATATCACTCACCAATTTGACTGGAGATTAATGTGTATCATACTCAGAAAACCTCACTCTAACTAAATCTATGAAAATAATGCTGGCCAGAATTACACACAAATCTAGAGAGCTTATCTGAGGTTCCTGGAGCTGTCTTGTCCAGTCGTCTGATATATCAAGTTATGCAGGAATGCACATCCACCAATTTCGCCTCCTATTTGAGAGGTGTCAACACAATTTTAACCTCTAGAGCACGAAAAATTCTTCCCATTACACCAACGTTTGTACAAAATTAAAAAACCAAGATGGCCAGTCTCGTCTGCGCAGACGCAGGCTTTCCGTTTTCTATGACAAATATTATTAAATACAGTATAGGCCATCTATTTACCTATAAATTACAGTATTTCCGGAAAATATATACAGTATTTTCCACACTGCGGCCGGCCGGAGTTCGTTGCTAAACGACTCAAATTGCTGATTTGGCAACGGTGGAGGACCTGGGTACATATAGGATCTGGCATCCACAAGGCAACATATTACACAAGATTTAATCACCCTTTTTATACTTTGCCGTCCTTGTGGAATCCAGAAAGTTTCCCTAATACAATTTAAGGTATCTTGTACCCCACCATGCATTACATTTTTATGGGCATTTAGAACAATCAAATTTGTTAGATGAGTTTTGGGCAGTAAGACAGGGTGTTTAGCATAATCACCCAATTCAGCATTTTGTAACCTACCTCTGCACCTAATTACATTGTTCTCTAAATACAACCCCAATTTCTCTATTATGGAACCTTTCACAATTTTTCTTTCCATCATCAATTTAATCTCATTTCCATAGATTTCCTCCTGTAGCCTCTTTATCCAATATTCAAGAGGATGTGAAAACTTATATGAAATATTTATCTTGTTTAGAAATTTAAACACCAATTTAGTTACATTGATTAGTTTGGGTAAAGAAGAATACCTATTTATATCAATGGCTAAGGACAAACTATTGGAGCGGTGGTCACAGTAATTTCAACAGGAGCAATATACGCCTTTTGTACAGGCCAATTAGCTTTATTTACCAACCAGCTCGGTCCTTTAAACCATGATACAGCATTTACAAATTTAGCATAAGGTAAACCTCGAGACAAGAAATCAGCTGGATTCTCCTCACCAGGTATATGATTAAATGTTAACATATGCTGACCCAAACTATTATACTTCTTTTGCATCTGATTAATTTCAGCGACTCTGTTTTGTACGTACACAATTTTACTGTTTCCATTACGAATCCATTGTAAGGATACCTCATTATCAGACCAAATTACAGTGTCGCTAATATTTATCTCCTGCAACTTATTTCTTATATAATTAGCTAATTTGACACCTACATAAATGGCTGTTAATTCCAACTGAGGCAAGGTACGTGATTTAATTGGAGACACTTTAGCCTTAGACATAACAAGAGAAATAACACTATTACATTGAAGATAAGCAACTGCTCCATATGCCAATTTTGAAGCATCACAAAAAATGTGGAATACATTTTTCCCATTTGGATTGGCCACCTGGCGTGGGAACTCCAACACTGGAATTTTTTCATAATCACCAATTAATTCATCCCACCTGTTAATGAATTCCTGAGGTAGAATTTCATCCCAAGCACATTTAAGTTTCCATGCTTCCTGAATTAATAATTTCCCTCTTATGGTAAGGGGTGACACTAAACTTAGTGGATCAAAACATTTGGAAACTTCAGCAAGCAAAACTCTCTTAGTTAATTTATTGGGCATACTGTAATTATTAGGTTTTAACATTAACAAATCTCTCTCAGCATCCCAATTTAAACCCAATACATTACTACATTTTGGCACTTCATCTCCAGGGTAATCTTTACTTAATTTGTCCTTTAATTTGGACGAATTACTATTCCATTCCCTCAGAGGCATATTTGCACTTTGCATTATTTTATTAGCCTCTTCAGTTGACGTCACACCCAGGAAATTGTCCACATAAAATTGTTTGCTCATTACTTTACTCAGTGGACTTCCCATACGTTTAAGGTGTGCATTTATCGTCGCTTGAAGTAGGAACGGACTGGATGTAGCACCAAATAATATGCTCCTAAAGTGAAAGGTTTTCAGAGGGCTAAGTGGGTCACTAGGATTCTCAGGCCATAAGAAGCGGGTACAATCCTGGTCAGCCTCTTGTAAACCCACTCTTAGGAAAGCTTTACTTATGTCAGCCGTAAAGGCATAATTTTTCATCCTGAAATTTAATAAGATATCTCCTAATTTTTCCGTCAACGACGGACCTGTCATCAGTCATTTAAACTAGGTACATTTTTGTTACTCCTGGCACTACAATTAAACACAATCCTCAAAGGAGTGGTCTTAGAATCCTTCTTCACTCCGTGATGTGGCAAATAGTGACCATAAATTTTAGCTTGCTAAGGAGGTACCTCTTCTATAAATTTATTAATTAACTGCTCAGCAATTATATCATAGGCAGTTAACAATTCTGGTGTCTTACTCAGTTCGCGGAGCTGAGCCTTTAATTGTCCATATGCCATTCTGTAATTAGTGGGAAATTCTGGATGGTTCAGTCTCCACGGAAGTCGCACCCAGTATTGTCCAGATTCAAATTTTACATCTCTCAGGTATTGCTCCTGAGTAAAAGAATCGTCTGGACTTTCTTCATTTACATTTATTCCAATACTGTCTAATTCCCACAATTCATGCACTGGCTCAACACCATCCTCTATGGAAGAATTATACTGGGGCACGACTTCATGAGTAAGACACACAGTTATGGTATTTGTAGTTTCCTCTAGTCATGAATTATTACAAGGAATCCTACCAACATCCTGACCAACAAGATTTACTGTTGAGAGGTGAACCACTGTGATCACTTGGTTCATAAAGACAGTGTGAGCAGCCACCAACAAGATTTACTGTTGAGAGATGAGCCACTGTGATCACTTGGTTCATAAAGACAGTGTGAGCAGCCACCAACAAGATTTACTGTTGAGAGGTGTAACATGACATGAAAACAGGTGCCGCGTGCCTCGTTGTGCTCCGGGTTTTCTCGTGTTTTCACGGTCGCTCTTACGTGCTAGAACTTTAATTTGTGCCATCAATACTATACGATACATCCCTCTAGCGCCTGGAACCAATCTTGGGCGGAAAACATTATATACTGAGTCAAAAAAGGAGAATTAGTGTGCACTACCTAGCAGAGTTTACTGCCAGAGGGGAATCATAGGCCTGGTGCCGTGTGCAAAATAATAATAATAGAACTTTTCTTTGTCAGAGGAAAGAAAGTCTCCCTGATAACATTGTGTATACATAGTGTATAGTGTATACTACAGTGGCTCCCTAGTATATAGATGATAAAGGCTAAAGTGTCATTTGAAAACAGGTGAATTTGTAAATGAAGTGATAAGCCTATAGAGGCAGGTGCCAGAAGTCGCCAGAAACTTACCACAGTGGTCAGCTGTTTTAATAATCTTTCTGGCCAGCTAGTGTACCCGCATATAATCTAGTGATACCAGTGAATAGCAGAATACAGTGTTGTAGTAGCAACTAACCAGTATTATAATGGTACTTAGTGGAGTGGAGTGACTTTCATTAGTTTCTTTTTTCTTGAAATACCAGACGTATACTGTGAATTTCATATAACCTGTAGTTACCAGCGGTCGCAATATACACAACGAGAAGCAATTATTACTACAGAAAAAGCGTCCTTCCTCCAAAATTTCCACCAGTCAACTATAGTGATAATATAGCATTTATTGTGGTGGAGACGAAAAAAAAAAAAAAAAAACTAGAAAACCTAGATACAGCGATTGATAAACAAGGGTTGAGGCTCGACCGTTCATCACTGTAGGAGCTGCCAGAAATCACCGGCTCTTCAACACGCAAGTTATACTTTTGTATCAATCAAATCACATATTACTCGGGTAGATAATTTCAAATAGATCTTTCATGTGTTAGCCCAAATCACCAACTAGTATGTTTTAAATAAGTGACCCACTGATCAGATCAGATCGACTGGTCCGAACCCTCGACTGGTCCGAACCCTTGATGGTCCGAACCCTTGACTGGTTTCAAACGGATTCGTTGGACAATAAAGCAGACTGTAAACGGATGGGGTTGTAGGCGCCCTTATCAAACACAAACAATAAATATAAATCAGGAACGTACACGGTAAGCTGTCCAATTAGTTAGAAATAGAAATACAAATAGCTAGAGCTTCATTTAAGGAGGTTATTAATAGAGTATTCAAGAGGTTGCTAGTAGAATTACAGTAAATCAACCACTCAAATCATTATGAAGCTCTGTATAGTCTGCAGTCAATCAAACAAACGGGCTTCCACATGGATAAATTGTCATTTTTGTGGAAATTGGTGTCACGCCCCTTGTGCAGATATCCAAGAACTAGCTACAAGCAGTATTAAAACAGGGAAGTGTTTTTGGGTATGCCCAAATGAGGAAAATCTGTGGACTAAAATCACAAGGGTATTAAAAGAGGATAACATCAAAGCTGCTTTCATAGACAACCTGGAAGCTTTCTACAACAGATGGGAACATAAAAAGTCTGGGCTGAATGGTACTGCCCTTGATACTGGCCATGTAGTCAGAAACTGTAAGGCTGGAGGTGATGTCCTGGTAGTCAGTAAATGTGGGGCTGATAGTGCTGTCCTGGGAGACAGTAATGGTGAAGCTGGAGGTGCTGTCCTGGGAGACAGTAATGGTGAAGCTGGAGGTGCTGTCCTGGGAGACAGTAATGGTGAAGCTGGAGGTGCTGTCCTGGGAGACAGTAATGGTGAAGCTGGAGGTGCTGTCCTGGGAGACAGTAATGGTGAAGCTGGAGGTGCTGTCCTGGGAGACAGTAATGGTGAAGCTGGAGGTGCTGTCCTGGGAGACAGTAATGGTGAAGCTGGAGGTGCTGTCCTGGGAGACAGTAATGGTGAAGCTGGAGATTTTGTCCAGGTAGTCGGGAATTATACGCAGGAAGAAATACATATAAATGACCTCATAGGGGACAGGAGCCGTAGTGGGGAAACAAGTGTAGTCAAAGATAAGATAAAACCAATATTGCAAACTAGAAATACCACAGGAAATAGCAAACAAGAGGACTCCACTAGCTATAGTGAGGATATATTACCAAAAACAACTGGTGGGAGCTCCATTGTTGGTGCTAGGGAGGATAGGAATAAGACAGGGAAACATGCACCAACAGGGAATACAGTCACAGAAACCCAAGGCAAACGGAAACCAAGCCTGTGCACATACTATGCACTTGGTATCTGCAGACATGGGAAATCTGGAAAAACAGACGGGACGTGCAACTATGACCACCCTAGAAAATGCCATGCCCATATGACAACAGGAAAATGCAAACTCCCTTCCTGTAAGCTTTTTCACCCTGAAATGTGTACCTCTTCAGTACAGGAAAGACTGTGCTATAACTTAAATTGCCAGGCACACCATCTAAAGGGTACAAAAAGATACAAAACATCCAGGCCATGGGAAAACCTGGGTAGCCACAGCCACTCAAGAGGGAGAGGTTTTTTAGTGCCAGGAAGGAAAAAAAACTGGCAGGAAATGGCAGAAATCGTACACCAAATCCAGTCATTCCTGGAGTGGAACCACAGTCGATGGCCTCCACTCCAAACCAACAGATACAGATACTAATGCCGGAGAAAAAATCCCCCCCCCCCAGTACCAACAATACCAGTCCGATGACATTCTTCTTTGCAAATATACAGGGTCTAAAGCCAGCAACAAACAACAAAATACCTTTCTTCCGTGGACTGCTTGCAGAGGCAAAGGCAATGTTCGCGGCTTTCACTGAGACCCACATAAAGGATCACTTGGACAACGAAATATGGATCCCAGGTTACAACCTATACAGATGTGACAGAGTGAACAGGCAAAAGGGGGGGGGGTTGGCCTGTACATTGCAGAGTCACTTGTTTGCACAGAACTGCTAAATGCCTCAAATGATGTAGTGGAAGTTTTAGCAGTAAAGGTCGAGAACCAAAACCTAGTCATTGTGGTAGTCTACAAGCCTCCGGATGCAACATCCCAGCAATTCCAGGAACAGCTGTTAAAAATTGACCACTGTCTGGAAAATCTTCCAGCTCCTGCACCCAACATCTTGCTCCTGGGGGATTTCAACTTAAGGCACCTAAAATGGAGGAATATAGCAAATAATATTGTTGCAGTAATAACACCAGGAGGCAGCTCTGATGAAAACTCACACTCACACGAGCTTTTAAATCTCTGCACAAAATTCAATTTAAACCAGCAAATAATAGAGCCTACTAGACTGGAGAATACACTAGACCTCATCTTCACTAACAATGATGATCTGATAAGAAATGTCACCATATCAAAAACAATATACTCAGATCACAACATAATTGAGGTTCAGACATGTATGCGTGGAGCCCCAGACCGACATAATGAGACTAGTCACGAGGGAGCATTCACCAAATTCAACTTCAATAACAAAAACATAAAGTGGGACCAAGTAAACCAAGTCCTAACCGATATAAGCTGGGAAGATATACTAAGCAACACAGACCCCAACTTATGCCTAGAACAGATTAACTTGGTGGCACTCGATGTATGCACAAGGCTTATTCCTCTAAGAAAAAGGAGGAGTAGATGTAAAATAGAAAGAGACAGGCGCTCCCTTTACAGGCGACGGAAAAGAATAACAGAGCGGCTAAAAGAGGTCAATATATCTGAAATGCGTAGGGAGACACTGGTCAGAGAAATAGCAAGCATCGAACTCAAGCTAAAGGAATCTTATAGGAGTCAGGAATCGCGGGAAGAACTAAAAGCCATAAATGAAATCGAAAGAAACCCAAAGTATTTCTTCTCCTATGCCAAATCAAAGTCGAGAACAACATCCAGTATTGGGCCCCTACTTAAACAAGATGAGTCCTACACAGATGACAGCAAGGAAATGAGTGAGCTACTCAAGTCCCAATATGACTCAGTTTTTAGCAAGCCGCTAACCAGACTGAGAGTCAAAGATCAAAATGAATTTTTTATGAGAGAGCCACAAAATTTGGTTAACACAAGCCTATCCGATGTTATCCTGACGCCAAATGACTTCGAACAGGCGATAAATGACATGCCCATGCACTCTGCCCCAGGGCCAGACTCGTGGAACTCCGTGTTCATCAAGAACTGCAAGAAGCCCCTATCACGAGCCTTTTCCATCCTATGGAGAGGGAGCATGGACACGGGGGTCGTCCCACAGTTACTAAAAACAACAGACATAGCCCCACTCAACAAAGGGGGCAGTAAAGCAACAGCAAAGAACTACAGACCGATAGCACTAACATCCCATATCATAAAAATCTTTGAAAGGGTCCTAAGAAGCAAGATCACCACCCATCTAGAAACCCATCAGTTACACAACCCAGGGCAACATGGGTTTAGAACAGGTCGCTCCTGTCTGTCTCAACTATTGGATCACTACAACAAGGTCCTAAATGCACTAGAAGATAAAAAGAATGCAGATGTAATATATACAGACTTTGCAAAAGCCTTCGACAAGTGTGACCATGGCGTAATAGCGCACAAAATGCGTTTAAAGGAATAACAGGAAAAGTCGGTCGATGGATCTATAATTTCCTCACTAAAGGAACACAGAGAGTAGTCGTCAACAGAGTAAAGTCCGAGGCAGCTACGGTGAAAAGCTCTGTTCCACAAGGCACAGTACTCGCTCCCATCTTGTTCCTCATCCTCATATCCGACAGACAAGGATGTCAGCCACAGCACCGTGTCTTCCTTTGCTGATGACACCCGAATCTGCATGACAGTGTCTTCCATTGCAGACACTTCAAGGCTCCAGGCGGACATAAACCGAATCTTTCAGTGGGCTGCAGAAAACAATATGAAGTTCAACGATGAGAAATTTCAATTACTCAGATATGGTAAACACGAGGAAATTAAATCTTCATCAGAGTACAAAACAAATTTTGGCCACAAAATAGAGCGAAACACCAATGTCAAAGACCTGGGAGTGATCATGTCGGAGGATCTCACCTTCAAGGACCATAACATTGTATCAATCGCATCTGCTAGAAAAATGACAGGATGGATAATGAGAACCTTCAAAACTAGGGAGGCCAAGCCCATGATGACACTCTTCAGGTCACTTGTTCTATCTAGGCTGGAATATTGCTGCACACTAACAGCACCTTTCAAGGCAGGTGAAATTGCTGACCTAGAAAATGTACAGAGAACCTTCACGGCGCGCATAACGGAGATAAAACACCTCAATTACTGGGAGCGCTTGAGGTTCCTGAACCTGTATTCCCTGGAATGCAGGCGGGAGAGATACATGATTATATACACCTGGAAAATCCTAGAGGGACTAGTACCGAACTTGCACACGAAAATCACTCACTACGAAAGCAAAAGACTTGGCAGACGATGCAACATCCCCCCAGTGAAAAGCAGGGGTGTCACTAGCACGTTAAGAGACCATACAATAAGTGTCAGGGGCCCGAGACTGTTCAACTGCCTCCCAGCATACATAAGGGGGATTACCAACAGACCCCTGGCAGTCTTCAAGCTGGCACTGGACAAGCACCTAAAGTCGGTTCCTGACCAGCCGGGCTGTGGCTCGTACGTTGGTTTGCGTGCAGCCAGCAGCAACAGCCTGGTTGATCAGGCTCTGATCCACCAGGAGGCCTGGTCACGGACCGGGCCGCGGGGGCGTTGACCCCCGGAACTCTCTCCAGGTAAACTCCATACATTACATGGCCTCCTGCAGGCTTCAAAAGGGTGACACCACGTTTCTTTACCATACCCTTTACAAAGGAGGCATAATAGTCACTACCTATCAAAATATTTATTGGGCCTACAGAATCATCACTTACCCCAGAAGGTGCTAAATTTACATTATGTGAAAGTCTTTCTGTAGCTTTACTAAGCCCTACTGTAGATATTTTCTCTGGAAGTCTATCTACAATTACTGCATTAACACGTTTTTTCTCATTGCCCAACCTGACAGTTACATAAACAGTGTCATACAATTGAGCCCTTTTATCCGAGAGAAAACCAGATAATTTTAAAGTTGTGGGATCTCCCATCTGTACTTTCATACCATCAAGACATTTACGTTTTATGAAAGTACGTTGGGATCCTTGGTCTAATAATGCAGTTACATTTTTTAATTTATGCCTTTTATCATCAATTTTTACCTGTAACACAGGTAAGGCTACTTCAGCAAAACCATCATTATTAACATTAGCAGCAATTTTTACATTAGCCACTGTTGTGTCATGATTGTCAACATTATCAGTATTATCAACATTGTCATATAGACCCTTACACATGACTATATGGTATCTTCCTTTGTGACATTGATAACAGTTGTTTAATTTAGCATGACAATCCTTTACATTGTGATTACCTAAACACCTGATACATCTGTCAAGTTCCTCCAATCTTTCAACTTTATCATTCCATGAATTGTATGCATTGCAATTCTTAGAAAAATGAGTACCCTTACAGAAGAGACAATCTCTCCTTTCTTTGAATGGTTTCTTATTAACTGGGCTACTCTTAGGAGGGTACTTATTCTTCTTACCGTGTGGAGAATCATTATTTCTGATTCCTGCTCCTTGATATGCCCCTGTGTAACTCCTTTTAGGAAATGAATTTTGATTATTAACATTGGGATAATTTTTCCCTTTGTGAAACTTGGCATATACCTCAGAGCTATTATGTGTTGCATCTTTAAAATGAGTTGGTTGGCTGGTCTGCAACTGAACAATTAATTCTTGTAGACCTAGTCTTATTTCCTCCAGACCAAAATAACCTTTGTGATATTTATTCGAGAGCCATTCAAGTGTTTTACAGCTTAATTTATTCTGTACCATGGCACTCAATAACCAGTCTGATTCCTTCAGATTATATTACTTAAAGTTTTGAGAGTGCTCTCCAGTTTAACTCTAAACTGCTGTAAACATTTGTAAGTGTGATCTGGAGATTTTAAATTAACAATGATATTCACTAGATCCAACCTACTTTGTTCTATATTACCATAAGTGACCTTCAACAAGTCAACTGCTTCCTTGTAAGAGTCATCTACATTGGGAAAGGCTTGTATCAGTATGTGAGCATCTCCTCTTACCTGTCCTTTGAGGTAAAATAATTTAGTTACACAGGCTAGGTCACTCCTGTCATGCACAGCTGCTTTAAAAATTGACCAAAATTCCTCCCAATTTTCACCAGGATTAAATACAGGTAAACATAATTCTGGGAGTTTTGGCAAAGTCATATTATTTGTTGGAGCAGACTGATTAACTGCCTGGTTTACACATTTTAATTTATTCAAGGCCTGACTTTTACAAGAAAAATCGTTTCCTCTAATTCATAATACTGATTAATTATGAGATCTACTTCAGTCTCATCTACACAGTTTACTAACAAATCTCCTTCATATTTGTTGTAATATAATTTGTATGAATCATATCTATTACCTAAAGCATCTAAATACAATTTTAAATCATCAGTATTCACAGTTTCTTGATTCATTAATTCCAAGCACTTATTATATGCCTTGGTTACATGAACTTTTCTAGCCTGTATTGATGCTTTCTTTACTCTATATTCCATATGTTTGTCTTCTATATTAATTTCCTCATTTTCAGCCATGATGCAATGTATTAAATTCAACTTAATAACACTGATTATGTACTATTATTATTATTAAAATCAAGGGGGAAGCGCTAAACCCGGAGGATTATACAGCGCCTGGGGGGGGATGTGGAAGGCATTCAGGCTTAATTCGGGGAACTGGAGCACAGATCCAATTCCCTAAATCAAGAGCCCTTCACCAACATCAAGGAACCTTCCTTGAGGGGTGATTATGTACTAAATTATGCACTTTATAAAGGTAAATAGTACAACTTACCTTGGAATAAATCCCAACTACTTGAGCTCAGCAATAACATGTGCAAGAAAATAATATAAATTTTAAATGTACGTTAATACAAACTTGGCTCATCAAAATTAATATTACACAAATTAATAAATCCTTGCCAGAATTTGGCATAGCAAAATTAATATACACATTAATATAATTAGTTACACTTGGCTTATCAATTACACATACATTGATATAAATCTTGGCCAGAATTGGCTTATCAAAATTAACATTATACAAATACATTAATATAAATCCTAGCCACTTTAGCTTTGCAAAATTAATATACACATTAATATAATTAGCTACACTTGGCTTATCAATTACACATACACTTATACACATTAATATAATCTTTAGCCACACTTGCCTTATCTTATCAAAATTAACATTGTAATTATTATAATCCACTACACATTAAATAAATTTGTGAACTTAACATCCACCTCCTGTCATTTCACTTATAATTATTAAGTAATTAACTAATTAATGACTTCACTAATTACCTCCGGTTCAAGAATGACCAACGGGCAAAATAAATGTGGAAAATTGCATTTATCTGAATGTAACTAATTATGTACATAACAGTAAATGATAACAAAGATTATTATTTATCAATGTTACATAGACAAGTAGGAATTTGGGACACCTAGGTCGCAAAAATGTCCCCCTTCGATACCCACCACTGTCATAACCACAAGTTGCTCTGGACCTATTAATTAAATGAAATATACATACACCGGGAATACTGGTAAATATATAAATTTGGGGACTGTATATTCAAAATAATAAATGGTTATATATATATATATATATATATATATATATATATATATATATATATATATATATATATATATATATATATATATATATATATACACACACAATTACATAACAGAAGGAAAATATATCTTAATATCACTCACCAATTTGACTGGAGATTAATGTGTATCATACTCAGAAAACCTCACTCTAACTAAATCTATGAAAATAATGCTGGCCAGAATTACACACAAATTTAGAGAGCTTATCTGAGGTTCCTGGAGCTGTCTTGTCCAGTCGTCTGATATATCAAGTTATGCAGGAATGCACATCCACCAATTTCGCCTCCTATTTGAGAGGTGTCAACACAATTTTAACCTCTAGAGCACGAAAAATTCTTCCCATTACACCAACGTTTGTACAAAATTCAAAAACCAAGATGGCCAGTCTCGTCTGCGCAGACGCAGGCTTTCCGTTTTCTATGACAAATATTATTAAATACAGTATAGGCCATCTATTTACCTATAAATTACCGTATTTCCGGAAAATATATACAGCATTTTCCACAAGTACTAATCTTTTGTTTCATTCACCTCTCCACGATTATAATAATTTTGATTGCACGTGGATTACTTTTGTTCAATTTTAAAATGAAAAATAGATGAAGTTCTGGTCAGTGATAGACAACAGATTTACACTCGTTCGTCTTACAATAACTAGGTTGTCAGGCGCAATTTTAATTGTACCTCTTGCCCCTGTTCACCTAGAAGTAACTAGGTAACCCCCGTTCACCTAGAAGTAAGTAGGTAACCCCCGTTCACCTAGAAGTAACTAGGTAACCCCCGTACACCTAGTAGTAACTAGGTAACCCCCGTTCACCTAGAAGTAAGTAGGTAACCCCCGTTCACCTAGAAGTAAGTAGGTAACCCCCGTACACCTAGTAGTAACTAGGTAACCCCCGTTCACCTAGAAGTAACTAGGTAACCCCCGTTCACCTAGAAGTAACTAGGTAACCCCCGTTCACCTAGAAGTAACTAGGTAACCCCCGTTCACCTAGAAGTAACTAGGTAACCCCCGTTCACCTAGAAGTAACTAGGTAACCCCCGTTCACCTAGAAGTAAGTAGGTAACCCCCGTACACCTAGAAGTAACTAGGTAACCCCCGTTCACCTAGAAGTAACTAGGTACCTGGGTGTAAACTTCCTTATACTTGTACATCCCAATGATAAGTCATGGTGGCTTTGGGTTATCCTGGGTAATTTACACTATCTGATAATTGTATTTATATATACCTTTGTCAAAATAAACTTACAGTAACTAGGTACTTGGGTGCTAGTCGACTTCCGTGGGTGGCATCCCAAGGGACTGAACAACAACGGAAATATACGATACTGCTTGGCTTGGGTTAACCCCCAATATATAAGATAAGATTTCATTCGGATTTTTAACCCTGGAGGGTTAGCCACCGAGGATAACCCAAGAAAGTCAGTGCATCATCGAGGACTAACTTTTTTTCCATTGGGGTCCTCAATCTTGTCCCCCAGGATGCGACCCACACCAGTCGACTAACACCCAGGTACCTATTTGCTGCTAGGTGAACAGGACAACAGGTGTAAGAAAACGTGTCGAAATGTTTCCACCAGCCGGGAATCGAACCCGGGGCCTCCGCGTGCGAAGCGGGAGCTTTAGTCACCAGGCCACCTTATATATAACACTGCATAGCTTTGTTGGATTATCCAAGGTTAAAGCTTAATTATTTATCACCAGGGAGGAAATTAAATCTTCATCAGAGTACAAAACAAATTCTGGCCACAAAATAGAGCGAAACACTAACGTCAAAGACCTGGGAGTGATCATGTCGGAGGATCTCACCTTCAAGGACCATAACATTGTATCGATCGCATCTGCTAAAAAAAATGACAGGATGGATAATGAGAACCTTCAAAACTAGGGAGGCCAAGCCCATGATGACACTCTTCAGGTCACTTGTTCTATCTAGGCTGGAATATTGCTGCACACTAACAGCACCTTTCAAGGCAGGTGAAATTGCTGACCTAGAAAATGTACAGAGAACCTTCACGGAGCGCATAACGGAGATAAAACACCTCGATTACTGGGAGCGCTTGAGGTTCCTAAACCTGTATTCCCTGGAACGCAGGCGGGAGAGATACATGATTATATACACCTGGAAAATCCTAGAGGGTCTAGTACCGAACTTGCACACGAAAATCACTCACTACGAAAGCAAAAGACTTGGCAGACGATGCACCATCCCCCCAATGAAAAGCAGGGGTGTCACTAGCACGTTAAGAGACCATACAATAAGTGTCAGGGGCCCGAGACTGTTCAACTGCCTCCCAGCATACATAAGGGGGATTACCAACAGACCCCTGGCAGTCTTCAAGCTGGCACTGGACAAGCACCTAAAGTCGGTTCCTGACCAGCCGGGCTGTGGCTCGTACGTTGGTTTGCGTGCAGCCAGCAGCAACAGCCTGGTTGATCAGGCTCTGATCCACCAGGAGGCCTGGTCACAGACCGGGCCGCGGGGGCGTTGACCCCCGGAACTCTCTCCAGGTAAACTCCAGGTACTCCAGGGTAGGATTAAAACTTCTGTGCCTTCAGCATCACTACAAAGTTAGTTTAGTTTAATATGTTTATTATGCACCCCATACCCATCCTGTGGACGGTAGTCACCACATACCCATCCTGTGGACGGTAGTCACCACATACCCATCCTGCGGGTGGTAGTCACCACATACCCATCCTGTGGGCGGTAGTCAAAAGATTACAGAGGTACATAATGGGTCCAGGGACTGGGCCCCTATACAAAGGCTACAAGAAATACTGAAATTCATGACTAATTTATTGTATCCTATGTTATCTGTTCTTATCCTGGGTTAATATATATCCGGAGTTAAGAATCCAAAGAATTTCCTTCTCTACCAGCTTTGAAACTAGAATCAAGAGGCGCTTCGCAGCGTTGGTACACCTGATATAACCTGAATCAAGAGGCGTATCGTAGCCTTGGTACACCTGATATAACCTGAATCAAGGGGCGTATCGCAGCGTTGGTACACCTGATAAAACCTGAATCAAGGGGCGTATCGCAGCGTTGGTACACCTGTTTAATTCAAACAAGAGTCGCCAAGGTTACAGTGTTGCCAGAGTGTAATTAACACCGGAGGAGTGGTGAAAGGAGAACTGATCGTCGGAAGCGTTTGTTCCCAAGGTCGTGGTCACGGCCAACTCACCAGACCCATCCAAACGAACTTAGACCCAGACAGACTCTCTAGTGTCCGGGTGGCCTGGTAGCTAAAGCTCTCGCTTCACACGGCGAGGGTCTAGGTTCGATTCCCAGCCAGGGTACAATCATTGGGTGTGTTTCTTTACACCTGTTTATGTTCACCCATCAGTAAAATGGGTACCTGGGTGTTAATCGACTGGTGTGGGTCGCATCCTGGGACACTGACCTAATTTGCCCGAAATGCTCAGCATAACAAGGGGTTTTCTATAATGTCATTGATGTCAGCTAGGCCTACATACCTTTACATTTACTTGTAGTAAATAATTATATTACTATTAGACCCATCCAAACCATCTTAGACCCATCCACACCATTTTATAGTCACCCAAGCCATCTTGTATCATAGACCCATCCAAACATCTTAAGCTTATTCAAAACACCTTACAGAGTCGTCTGGATTATCACAGACTCTTCTATAATGTTCTACATTTAACTAATTTAGACGCCTTCAGACTCATCCAAGACCCCCCCAGATTATCTCATATATATACATCCATCAAGACCATCTTACACCCACCCACACCATTGTAAATTATCAGAAACGCATTCATATACACTAATCCAAACCCATCTTAGACTAATTCAGACCTTCGTAGTTCCATCCACACCATCTTAGTCCCATGTAAACTAGACTTGGCCCCCTTGATTGCAGTGACTACGATCTTATCACTTTGATTTACAGTCTGGCCCTAGAAATTGCATGAGAGAGAGGGAAGAGCAAGAGAAGGGTTGGCGAGAGCAGACAGAGACTGCAGTCTCAAGGTTAGTACATACTTAACTCTTTTTACTGAAGTACCTCCCTTCTCACTTTCTTCCCTCCTTCCTTCCCTTCCTCTCGCTTCCTTCCCTCCTCTCATTTCCTTTCCTCCCTCCCGCACCCAATAACATGAAACGCCTTCATGAAACTCCGAAACAAGCACTGCAAAACCAATGTGGGTATTGTTTTGAGGGGGGTGAGGGGAGGTTCCTGAACAGGAGCAGACTACACTTAGTTTCAGTATGCACAGTTTCCTTCATTATTTTTATAATCAAAACTCAGCGCTAAACCTCCAGGGTTTCACTTCTTCAGTATCTAATTTGACAAGAACTTTGCAAATATCGGATTCAACTCGATTCATAGCAGAGGCTCCCGGTGGCCACAGTAGCCCTAGTATCAGTACACAGACTACCAGCAACACCATGGCCGCCTATCAATCATAATTATAAGCTGAAAAGTTAAAACAGTCTGTATACTGTGTATTGTTAGACGTAAAATTAGTAGTGGTAGGAATAGAACTAGTGGTAGACGTAGAATTAATAGTAAGTGATTAAGAAAATCTACAAATGATTTTACATTAAGTATAAATTTGAACCATAGTTCTGAAGGCATGTACATAGATGTTAAGGTCATATTTAGTACAGTTTGAAGATTTAACAGTATAACCCAGTGTAACTTCTTTCCATTATGGTCCTAGATGATAATCAGGTCTTCTCAGCAGACAGCTGTGATAGAGTAAAAAAATTTGTTGCTTGTCATTCCTGTATACTTAAATGTACACCAAACTACTCATTATTTCTGGCATCCATATGTTTGTCCACTCTTGTTGCCATCACAAGATCTGTGATTTCATTGTGTTGGTTCGATGTATGCTAACAAATTGAAGAGGAAGTGGAATAACCTCGACGAAATGGTTACGGCAGACTCCATATATAGTTTTAATAATAGGTACGATAAGGCCCCCACGAGGCTAGGATAGTGTGATTCTGGCAAGCAACAAGTTGAGAGGAGGGGCCAAGAGCTAGGATTCGACCTCAGATCATATATAGGCGAGTACATATACTGTAGGTGAGTACACTGTTCACTGATTATTATAATCATGGGGAGCGCTAAACCCGTAGGATTATACAGCGCATGTGGGGGGATGGAAGGTATTCAGGCTCAATTCAGGGAACTGGAGCACAGATCCAATTCCCTAGATCAAGAGCCCCTCACCAGCGTCAAGGAACCTCCCTTGAGAGGCACCAGCCTTGAACCTGCCCCAAATCAAGCGTACAAAGCAGCTTTTGAAAGTTCAGGTTTGTCAAGTGTCCATGGAGCTACGTGCCATAAAGTGCAAGGAATGAATAACAACCATACATCACTGGAGGTGGGAAGGGCCAAGGAAGATATGGTCATAACGTGAATGATTCTCTTAATATACCGAGAGAGCTGATACGGGCAGTCTGTCATAAGAATGACTAGTGCATCAAGTCACTGATCGAAGTTGAACACCACTAATATGAGAATGAGCTTTTTCCCTATGTGGTAGAAGCAGTAGTGATTGTTATTAGTCGGTCAGAGGGCAAAAAATCTGTCGGAGTCATAGTCTGGGGAATGGTAGGAAATCGGATTTGATTCAGTGAATGGAAGGATAACTTCAATTCCTTGGATCCAGAGCCCTTTATTGATTATTATTATTATAATCAAAAAGAAGCGCTAAGCCACAAGGACTATACAGACCCTTTATTGAGATCAAGGAGCTCTGATTCTTTTCTTTCCTCTGTAGAGGGAGTGTCTCTAGTTTACATTTTTTTTTTTGTCTTAAAGGAATGTGTCTTGAGCACACCTCAAGTTCCACAGAGTTAATTCTTTCTAAGCAAAGGTTCGGATCTGTGTTTTTTAGGATATCTTCCCAGCTTGTTTAATTTAGGACATCATGGTTGATTTGATCCCACTGTTTTTGTTAGTGAAGTTGAATTTGGTGAAGGTACCCCTCATAACTGATCTCATTTTGCTGTTCACGAGCCCTGAGCATACACGTCTGTACTTCGATTAAGTTGTAATATGAGTGTGTCTTTGATACTGTTATATTTCATACCAGGTCATCATTATTAGTGAAGATGAGGTCAAGTGTATTTTCCAGTCTTGTTGGCTCCACTGTTTGCTGGCTTAAGGTGAATTTGTTGCAGAGATTTAATAGCTCATTTGTGTGTGAATTTTCATCTGAGCTACATTCCTCCACTTTAGGTGTTTTACGTTGAAATCATCCAGCAGCGAGATATTTGGGGCTGGGGTTGGGAGATTTTCTAGACAGAGGTCAATTTTCAAGAGCTGTTCCTTGAATTGTTGGGAAATTGCATCTGGTGGCTTGTATACAATCACAATGACAAATTTTGGTTTTCAGTCTTTACTGCCACAACTTTCAACTACATCATTTGTAGTGTTTAGCAATTCCGAGCAAATGAGCGACTCTGACATAAACGCCAACCCCCCCCCCTCCTTGTTGTAAAAAAAAAGGGTATAATAGAGGTGTGGAAAATACTGTATATATTTTCCAGAAAATCAGTATTTATATGTATATAGATGGCCATACTGTATTTAATAACATTTATGTCATAGAAAATGGGAAACTGAGCCTGGGGAGAAGGGACAGTCGCCATTTTGTTTGGATTTGGATTAGAAACGTTGGTGTAATGGGAAGAATTTTTCGTGGTCTAGAGGTTAAAATTGGGCTGACACCTCTCAAATAGGAGACGAAATTGTTGGATGTGCATTCCTGCATAACTTGAGATATCAGGCGACTGGACAAGACAGCTCCAGGAACCTCAGATAAGTCTTATGTAGTAACGTGGCCAATGTTATTTTCATAGATAGACAGTGAGGTTTTCTGAGTATGATACACCCTGATTTCCAGTCAAATTGGTGTTATGATTAAGATATATTCTCCTTCTGTTATATAAATGTGTATTTATATATAACAAATTTATATATTTACCAGCATTCCTGGTGATGTATATTTCATTTATGATTAATAGGTCCAGAGCAACTTGTGGATATGACAGTGGTAGGTATCGAAGGGGGACATTTTTTGCGACCTAGGTGTCCCAAATTCCTACTTGTCTAACTGATAAATAATAATTATCTTTGTTCATTTACTGTTATGTATATAATGATACATTCAGCTAAATGCAATTTTCCACAAGAGGTTTTATAACCAAACTCACTATATATGGATCAAAACATATTTATTTAAAAATTATGGACTAGAAACCAATTATGCCAGTCAATTGAACAATACGAAAAGGGCCCAGGAGCTGTAGATCAGTCCTCTCGCGAGCACTATAAAGCCAAGCTCGCATGGATATACAGCGTCACTAAACAATTACCATACTCCTGGAAGATCACCGGTGTGGTAACCACCTTCAGAGGAATGACTGCCAGTATCCCTGACACGTATACCTTGCACACTGAGGGAGGACCACAGGAGAGCTAAATCACACTGACTAGGTTAATGCTGCGTATTGTGCTATAATTATGTATTCATTGCAACCATTGTGTAACTATAATAATCTGTAGAACCGAATGTAATCAATTTAAATGAAGTCTAACTTTACTTCTCAGGAAATTTAATATCATTAGGCAAGGAATTAGAGAAGGTAAATACTGCCTCGCGAAGTTACTGGAATTCAGAAACTCATCTTAAAACTAGAAGTACAAGCTGAACAAGATCATCATCTCGATGTTTAAAGCAGGAATTTAATTATTATTATTATCATAATCAAGGGGGAATCGCTAAACCCGGAGGATTATACAGCGCCTGGGGGGGAGGATGTGGAAGGCATTCAGGCTTAATTCGGGGAACTGAAGCGCAGATCCAATTCCCTAAATCAAAAGCCCATCACCAACATCAAGGAACCTTCCTTGAGGGGCAGGAATTTAAGCTGGGACAAATGGGAGAGCGCCTCAGGCATTGAAGGAGTAACTTAAGATGGGGTGAAAGGAGAGGTGCATTAAAAGTTGAATGAATTTTAGACAGAAAACAGCGAGTCATGGTGAAGGGTAAAACAGGGTAGGCAAAAGAAAAAAAAAAACTTAGTACCCTTCCTCATTTTCCTCCTCATGAATCACTTTCTTGAAAATGACAGTTTGAATGAAAGCTAGCTAATTTTCCCTATGCAACTGCTACATAGAATAGGGTAGCAGCACACTGCTGATGTACCCAATTTTGCTGAAATAAAAAAAAATCCCGGGAAGCCTTTCCCTCCAGTAGTTCCTCAGTGGCTGTCTCCACCTGAAGCTGCTCTCAGTTGTAGCAAATTTAATTCCATTGGAAAAAAAAAATTACACAGAATTCGCGGATCAGCGGTCGGTGCCGAAAAAATGCTTGGAAAAAAACAAATATTTACGTGAATCGCTAGATCCGTGTGGGTCGTTCAACACAACGTGTGTGGAGGCTCGATCTACCGTCCGCTAAACATTGGACAGATTCGCTACTCTCGTTGCCCCACTTTTTTACCCAGAAAAATAAAAAGCACAGAAACCGTGCAGCTTCCACCATGTTACTAAGAAGGAAACAAAGATCATTAGACAACGACACAGACGCAATCAGAAGAAAGATGACAACTAAGGATCATGTGCCAAGAATAAACAAAGAACTACTAACAAAAAACGAGAATGATGTACGTGAAGAACCTAATGTTCGCGAACTATGTACTCATAACTGAGCAGTGAGGAGTACAAGACAAAGTGAGCAAAACAGTAAAAAAAATTTGAAACAAGTGAAGAAGCAAACAAAATCTTGACAGACTTGAACATGCGAAAAACAAAGAAACATTGGCAAAATACCACTTTAGATACTGAAGAAGGAATGACTCCAGCACTTGGAAAATCCTAGAGGAATTTATACCAAACTTGCACACGAAAATCACTCCCTATGAAAGCAAGACTCGGCAGGAGATGCAACATTTCCCCAATGAAAAACAGTGGCGCCACGAGTACAGACAACACAATAAGTGTCAGGGGCCCAAGACTGTTCAACTGCCTTCCAGCATACATAAGAGGGATTACCAACAGACCCCTGGCTGTCTTCAAGAAGGCACTGGACAGGCACCTAAAGTCAGTACCTGTCCAGCCGGGCTGTGATTCATATGTCAGTTTGCGTGCGGCTAGCAGTAACAGCCTGGTTGACGAGAACCTGATCCACCACAAGGCCTGGTCTCAGACCGAGCCGCGGGGGCGTTGACCCCCGAAATCCTCTCCAGGTATACTCCAGGTATAGCAACAGAGGCAGGAAGTCTGTCAGACATCTGCAAGATGGCTAATTTAATTTAAGTATTCATGAAGGCTACAGATAGAAGGTATTAAAGTTCGGATCAGGTTCCCTAACAAGACTCACGTGTAAGGTTATGTATAAAAAAATAGATTAGTGGAGCAGCTCGGAAAAAAGCTCATTGTAGTGCACCAGTACAGGTTCACGAATGAAAACTCATGCCTCAGAAATTTAATAGACTTTCGACACATGACATATCCGACAGGAAAGTGAAGGGCGGGAGATTGGGTATTCCTAGACAAGAAAAACTTCAACAGAGTAATTATAGAGATTAGAGTCACAGGCCTGAATATGAATATAGAAGTACACGACACACAAAACAGAATTATGGGCAAACGTTAGCGGTTCGGTGCCCTGGAATCAGCCTCAGGTCTCTCACTATTCTTGGCTTACATTAATGACTTACGGCGATAGGCTCCTAAATTGTCAATTTTTGAAAGTTATACATTTCGGTGAGAAATGAAAGTTCTAAAACGCTAATCGAACTTAGTATGCAGAACAAGACGAGACAGTTACTAAATGAAAAATACTCCCGACGGATTAGGCACATATAGTAAGTGTGGAAAATTATTTATCTGAATGTATCAATATGTACATAACAGTAAATGAACAAAGATAATTATTATTTATCAGTTAGACAAGTAGGAATTTGGGACACCTAGGTCGCAAAAAATGTCCCCCTTCGATACCTACCACTGTCATATCCACAAGTTGCTCTGGACCTATTAATTACAAATAAAATGTACATACACCAGAAATTCTGGTAAATATATAAGTTTGTGGACTGTATATTAAAATTAATACTGATTATATATATATATATATATATATATATATATATATATATATATATATATATATATATATATATATATATATATATATATATATATTATATTTCAACTTTCAACACACCGGCCGTATCCCACCGAGGCGGGGTGGCCCAAAAGGAAAAACGAAAGTTTCTCCTTTTACATTTAGTAATATATACAGGAGAAGAGGTTACTAGCCCCTTGCTCCCGGCATTTTAGTCGCCTCTTACAACATGCATGGCTTACGGAGGAAGAATTCTGTTCCACTTCCCCATGGAGATAAGAGGAAATAAACAAGAATAAGAACTAGAAAGAAAATAGAAGAAAACCCAGAGGGGTGTGTATATATGTGCTTGTACATGTATGTGTAGTGTGACCTAAGTGTAAGTAGAAGTAGCAAGACGTACCTGAAATCTTGCATGTTCATGAGACAGAAAAAAGGACACCAGCAATCCTACCATCATGTAAAACAATTACAGGCTTTCGTTTTACACTCACTTGGCAGGACGGTAGTACCTCCCTGGGCGGTTGCTGTCTACCAACCTACTACCTATATATATATATATATATATATATATATATATATATATATATATATATTTTTTATATATATATATTTATATATATAAATTTAAAATATATATTTTTATATATATATTTTTTATATATATATATATATATATTTATATATATATTTATATTTATATATATATATATTTATATATATAATATATATATATATATATATATATATATATATATATATATATATATATATATATATATATATATATATATATATATATATATATAATATATATATATACATTTATATAAGAGAAAGAGAATATCTTAATATCACTCACCAATTTGACTGGAGATTAAGGTGTATCATACTCAGAAAACCTCACTAGCTAAATTTATGAAAATACTGGCCAGAATTATAACAAATCTAAATAGCTCATCTGAGGTTCCTGGAGCTGGCTTGTCCAGTCGTCTGATATCTCAAGTTATGCAGGAATGCACATCCAACAATTTCGCCTCCTATTTGAGAGGTGTCAGCCCAATTTTACCTCTAGAGCACGAAAATTCTTCCCATTATCAGTAACGTTTACTTGGCTCATTCAAAACCAAAATGGTCAGTGTCTTCTGCGCAGGTGCAGGCTCAGTTTCCCGTTTTCCATAACAATTTTTATTAAATACAATATAGGCCATCTATTTACCTATAAATTACCGTATTTCCTGAAAATATATACAGTATTTTCCACAGTAAGATTATTTAATATGGGCTAGGACGAGGGAACAGATGAAAGAGACGAGGACGAGGACACAGATGGCACCTGAACACCCACACGAGCTTACAGAGGCTAGGGCGTATTCATTGAGTATTATTAAGCCAGCAGACAAGGGGAATGAACTGGTGAAGGACACAGTAGAGGCTGAAACTATTCATGGTTTAAATGTAAATACGACAGCGAAACATTACAACTATCACAAAGAGGCGAACCTTAGAGCTGTGTAGTTCAATACCCACAAACTCTGATAGTAAGGTAAATAATGCGACAACGCCAAAACACACAAAACCCCCACAACACAGTGAAAGTATTTCATAATGTGAGCGTCTTACACAGTGTCTCCTCCCACAAGAGTAAGGACCTCAGAAGATCACTCTCACTTTCAGGATGAGTTGAATGTCTGCTCAACACTTTGTGAAGTCTCCCTCCCAGCCACATTAAAATGGGCCTCCGAAACATACAGGTGTTTATTTACCTATTTGTAACTACACATTTAAGGTTACAGGCGTAGAACTTTAATTCAAATTCAAAGTTTATTCTCTATAAAGATTACAATGTTGAATTTACAGAATTTGGTTGTTGTGTGGTTTACATATAGTTAAATAATGATTACAGAGTGTACCACTAGGCATTTCGGGCAGACTTAGTTTAATTCTTTATTTTAAAATATTACAAATTATGAGGTAAGTTGGTATTATGGCTAAGTGACTAAATACTAGTTTGTGAGTTTAGCAATGTGAATGCTTTTGTTTTGGCACAGTACATAGTTTCAGTATTGGAGTATCATAGGATTCATTATTTTAAGATTGAGATTAATATTTCTGTTTATGGTCAAATGGGTGAGTGAAAGTGTGAACCACCAGGTGGTATTCGTGTAGTTAGTTGATGGGGTTTATCAGGGAGATAAGATGTTTTCTAATGGTAGTTTTGAAGGTGATGAATGTGTCTGCAGTTCTAGAGTTCTCAGGTAGGGTGTTCCAGATTTTAGGGCCTTTGACATACATTGAATTTTTGTAAAGGTTTAGTCGGACATGGGGAATGTCGTATGAACCACCAGGTGGTATTCGTGTAGTTAGTTGATGGGGTTTATCAGGGAGATAAGATGTTTTCTAATGGTAGTTTTGAAGGTGATGAATGTGTCTGCAGTTCTAGAGTTCTCAGGTAGGGTGTTCCAGATTTTAGGGCCTTTGACATACATTGAATTTTTGTAAAGGTTTAGTCGGACATGGGGAATGTCGTAGAGATGTTTGTGTCTGGTGTTATGCCTGTGGGTTCTGTCGCAAATATCAAGAAAGCGTTTTAGGTCAAGGTTGATATTGGAGTTTAAGGTCCTGTAGATGTAGATTGCACAGTAGTAAGTGTGGATGTACTGAACTGGGAATAAGTTTAGATCTATGAAGAGTGGTTCTGGTTTGTGGTGTCGCGAATTTAATAATAAATCTGTTATATAAAATTTTAAAGTCTTCAATAGGTTTAATTTGCTTCAAAAACAACACCTTTGATCCCATTCCTGTTACCACTATTTGTGAAGAAATATATTCTAATGTCGCTTCTGCACTGCTTTTGTAACCTGAAAATATGACTTCTTGTTCCTACTGCTTATACAAAAAAATATATTCTTTATATTTCTGTTGCTTTCCCATAAGATACCTGCTGTCCCTGGTCACTCAATGTTAGTGAACTGGTGGGGGTCGCATCCCGGGACAAAAGTGACCTAATTTGCCCGAAATGCTCAGCATAACAAAGGTATTTCTATATAGTAGTATGTCATTGATGTCAGCTATGGTCTGTATACCTTGTACATGTATACTTGTAGAAATAAAGATATATTATTATGGATTTTTCGTGTTATTGTCAAATTTGGAGTTATCGTGTCACTTCCTCTTCTGTATTCCAACAAGGGTATTTCCAGTGTCATCATATTTCTTTGTAATTCATTTTCCTTTTTTATTCTATTGCAAATCTATAACTTTTTCTATCTTCACTAAATGAACGTTTGTAAGCTAACTTTACTCTCAGACATTATATAATGATCTAAGATGCGTTTTTAATAGTTATATTAACATTATTAAATTCATGGGGAAATGTTAAACCCATAGGGGTCATGTAACAGTTCTCTTAGTATTTCATCCTCTATATTTCAATGCTTTAACATTTGTTAGTATTGACAACTGCGTTTTGTCTTTTAGCGACGATATCTTTCTTTTTATTTCCTTAAAAATTTATCACCCGGTCTACACTCATCACGAGGTTTGTTTCCATTATTTCCACTACGTAACACATCAACAATGCATTTTATCATCCATTTATGGCTTCATTACTCAATCGCTGTAAATCTTAAAGCAAAATTTTAGTCATTTCGTTTTCCTTCTTTGCATGCTATTTTTAGATCACTGGAAATATATTTGTGATATAAAAGCAGTATTACGAGTCTTGCAATAGCATTACGACACCTCGCCTGGACTCGCCTATTACCTGGAGTTTACCTGGAGAGAAGTTAATGTATAGCATTTGCTAATCTAACTAATCCGCAACTTTTTCTGGTGTTTTAACAATGTGTAGTAGAGAGAGAGAGAGAGAGAGAGAGAGAGAGAGAGAGAGAGAGAGAGAAATGGAAAACGTTGGTGACCGCAGGTGGTAACAGTGACGGAGAGGAGAGACAAACAAAAATGTAAGAATAGTTAAGAAACTGGTGACCATGATGAGGAAATCTCTTGAAGATTTCTTTTAATTCTTGTTTGGTTTCGGATTTTCGGGAATGCAAGAATTCCAAGTGTTCCAGCTTTTCAAAGACTTAAGAAATTCAACTGGTGTAGAATTTACAAGTAAACTTTTCTTGGCTAATAAGGAAGAATGTTACTTTAGTCAGTACTGGGAACTTACGCCATAAATAGTTCTAGCTCTTAAAAGCTACACCAACTCGTTACCTGAAGTATACCTGAGAAGGGTTTCGGGGGTCAACGCCCCCGTGGCCCAGTCTGAGACCAGGCCTCGTGGTGGATCAGGGCCTGACCAACCAGGCTGTTACTGCTGGCCGCACGTAAACCGACGTACGAGCCACAGCCCGGCTGGTTAGGCCTGTCCAGCACCTTGAAGACAGCCAGGGGGTCTATTGGTAATCCCCTTATGTATGCTGTATCATTAAAGTCATGATACAAACAGGTATATCTTGGTCTGAGACCTCAGAGATAACGAAACAGATCGAGGCCACCAGGAAGATGCTGTCATGATTCAAGATGTGTCAAAACAAGGGAAGCCAGGCCATATATAATAATATTCAAGGTACTTGCACTCTCTCGTCTACAGTAATGATACGAGTTCACATCTCTCAAGGTAGGCGAGGTTTCCCGGACTGAAAATATATATAGATGCTCTCCTTGTAGGGTAACACCACCTAGATGCATCGAGTTGTCTTGCTGAGAATATAGTTTTGATCCTGGAAATCGGAGCTACCTTCTCCTTCGGATCAAACTTTATCAGCCTCTAAACCCTTGTGAGTTTAACGCTTTTCGTGAATATGTTGTGAGCGTTGAGGGACAAGACGCTCATGGAAAATCTTTGGAAGGTAATTTCCCTAATATATTCCCTAAATTTACAGATTAGATAAACAGTGTAATTTAAACGGTAAATTAACAATTTACTTCAGAACTGCGTCTTGGATCTGACGATAAAAATAAAATTCACTGGATATTTGTCAAGTATAATTGCATAATTTTATCCACGTATGGACTTAAAGCCTAAAGAAAAGCTGATTTAGTTACTTACAGTTCTATCATTCATTATTAGCAGTTTTAATAGTCTGTGGTCATAATGTATCCCCATTTTCTATGATCATCACCGTTTTCTCTAACATTAACTTCAACTGGTAACTATTTTATGTCATTTTAACCATTTAAGATAAGATAAGATAAGATTTCGTTCGGATTTTTAACCCCGGAGGGTTAGCCACCCAGGATAACCCAAGAAAGTCAGTGCGTCATCGAGGACTGTCTAACTTATTTCCATTGGGGTCCTTAATCTTGTCCCCCAGGATGCGACCCACACCAGTCGACTAACACCCAGGTACCTATTTGCTGCTAGGTGAACAGGACAATAGGTGTAAGGAAACGTGTCGGAATTTCCACCCGCCGGGAATCGAACCCGGGCCCTCCGTGTGTGAAGCGGGAGCTTTAGCCACCAGACCACTATACATTTGTATTAATGCTTTTCGTAATCTAAATAAATGTTAAAATATAGATAAATGTAAATTAAACAATAAAATTAAAACAATTTATGTTCAATATGTTCTTATAATTCAGTAAATAAAGAAAATGGGTTAGTTGTTTTTTCTGCCCCACGAACATTTTGAAAAGATTTCGCAATCTCATATAATTTACAAGCTTGTCGTAACACGAAGGCTGATTACATGCTCGATCGCTAGCGTACTCGGCTCACACATTGAGGTCCGGAGATCGAATCCCCGGTACGGCTGGAAAACATTAGGGCCCTAATGGAAATAAATTACTTTTTGGTTATCCTGGGTTCTCTACACACATGCTGCTATGTATGATCTATGTAACTATTTGTGTATATCTGAATAAACTTACTTATTCCATAAGACACCTGCTGTCCATGTTCACCTACCAGTAAAATGGGTACCTGGGTGTTAGTGGACTGGTGTGGGTCGAATCCTGGGACAAAACTGACCTAATTTGCCCGAAATGCTCTGCATAATAAGTGACTTTCTATATAGTAGTATGTCATTGTTGTCAGCTATGGTCTGTATACCTTGTACATGTACTTGTAGCAATAAAGATATTATTTACTCTTGTTTACTTCACTATTTGTTGTATTAAAGTATTCCTGACTAGTGGTGTACAGATGACAGTTTTAATGACCTTTGTGTAGTAGATAGGCTTTAAACCCAATTAAACAACTTTTAGCTGAAGATTCTATAGATCATTAACCTGCAGGGTTGCAAAGTTAACCCAAGTCACTATGTATGACTTATTTTCATTGAATTTTTTTATGCTCTTCCCCAGGATGCAGCCCACGGAAATCGACTAACACCCAGGTATCTACTTACTGCTAGGTGAACAGGGCAACAGGTATAAAAAAAAACGGCCATTTCCACTCAGGCTATGATGGTCCCTGGGTCTGAGATGTGAGGCCTAAAAATTTCAATTTGCTTGAAATTGTCTCTTACTCTTGGGTATGAGAGACAAGACAGTGAGAGAGAACTGTGTAACACAATATACATGAAGCACACGTGCTTGTGTACGTGTAATTATTTGTAGCTACACCATTTACTATCTCCTATTTTATTTTATTTCATTTCTTTGTTCCTCCACTGTGTGTATACTAACTTAAATGTATATATTTGATATGTGTATGTGTGTGTGTGTGTGTGTGTGCTTGCTTTGTGTACGCAAGGCAGGTAGCTATCGTCCACCTTTCATCGAGTCAGCTAGACAGGTCAGGGGCGACAAGAAGTCTAGCAAGGCCCTCAACCAGTACCCCTCATCCCTCCCTCCCTCCCTCAAAGACATCCCTAACCCTCCCTCATGCCCCTGACTATATTTAACACTAATGAATGGCCCAGCGCTGGACCTGCTTATGATTGCTCACATCACTGCCATAAAAGTTTAGCGGATGTTGTAATTACTTCCAAAATGTTCCCGAGAAATCTTTGCATAGACTATAAGTGGAAGGGTTAGTTTAGGTAAGCAAGGTTTTAGGGCTCGTATAAAAAGACTGGGTCCCGTTGGTCTAAGTGATCCTGGGAAAAGAAGCCGTAGCACCAAAATAAAATATTTCCTCTATTTTTTCTTTAAAATCAGTTTCCTCATTTGGTCTGTCTCTTGAGCCCTGTCGTACCTATCCTTAAAATTGTGCACGAAATCAATTTCCGTCACTTTCTCGTCTAGATTTTTTCCACTTCCTGACCACCCTGGTGCTGAAAAAAATATTTCCTGAAGTCCTTTAATTTCTTTACATACTTGATCTTTGGTTTGTCGTCCAGGCAGGTGGTGCATACTCTGTCAGGTCTGATTCATGCCGTATTTATAGCTCT